>NC_041387.1:490660492-490688421 GCF_002162155.2 Triticum dicoccoides
TGCTCTACATCCTCGGGTCCCGGCCCTTGAGCGAGTCTCAGCCGTTGCTGGTTTGCCAAGACGCGATGCTGTGGACAAAGCCAGAGGGTGAGGGCTGGAGAGCTGGTAGGAGCCCTAAGTCGCGATGCTCAGGTACCCCCCCTTTAACGCGCAAGCTTGGCTAAATGTCGACGCTCTACGTCCTCGGGTCCCGGCCCTCGAGCAAGTCTCAGCCATCGCTGGTTTGCCAGGGCATGATGCCATGGACAAAGCCAGAGGGTGAGGGCTGGAGAGCCGGTAGGAGCCCTGAGTCGCGATGCTCAGGTACCCCCCCATTTAACGTGCAAGCGGCCAACATGAAGGAAGAAGAGGTGCCGTGGATAGGCATCATATAACAAGCATGATGGGTCGAATGCATGGCCCGAAAATAAACGCAAGAGGGGTACATGCCGCTGGGTCTGACCCGAGCGACTTGGGGATGATGCAGCCTGAGGGGCACCCCCAACCAGTTAAGCTAAGAACATGAACAAAAGGGATACACGCCGCAGGGACAGACCCATGCGGCCTGGGAATGATGCAGCCCTGAGGGCGCTCCCAGCTGGAAATGAAACTTGGAGGATGTCACCTGATAGTGTTGACGACGAAGGGGTGTTGAAGTAGCAGACGTAGAGGGCTGCGAGAGCCAATATTCACGAGCCCCCAGGCCCAGGAGCCTCGGGAGGCTCCGGTGGCGCTGGTGGCTCCTCGCGAACCATCTCCATCTCTGCTAGGACTGCAGAACTCCTGGCCTCCTAAGCCTCCAGGATGCTCCTCATGAGGCGCTGGCGCACAGCAGCCGCGTTCGGCAAGCCGTAGGGCATGCGAACGTAGCTGTGGGGTGGGCCTTCACAGCGCCCCACGCGTGAGGGCCAGAAGCGCTCCTGAGAGGCGGCTCGGTTGAGCCCTGGGATGTTGATGCAGATGCGCAACCCACCATCCTCGCCTGGATGGGGAGTTGCGGCGGGTAAGCGGCGGCTGCCACTCATGACTCTTGACTCCTGCAACTCCTGCGTGATTTGACTAACAAACTCCTGAGGGTTTGGCTCTCCTTGCCTTGTTCCTTCCTGAGGGAAACATGTTTTGAAACACGCTTCCAAGTGGTGCCCAAGCGCCTCCCTCGTGACCTTAGCAAGGTCGGTGGCCCTCCAAGAGGGAGCCCCCGAGCCCTGCTTGAGGAGGGCGCCAGGCGCACCTTCCTATGCGACTGAAGGAGGCGCCCTAAGCAGGCGCAGACCCTGAAGGGCCTGCCTCCTGAGGGGTTGGGCCTGGCGATGTCTTCTTCCTCTTGGGAGCGGTCTCAGGGAGCCTCCCGCTCCCGCGATCTGGGTCTTCAAGTGATGCGGCCTGAAAAGCTCGCTCCAGGGAGCACACTGCGTCTCTTTCTTCACAGGGCACCATGATGACTCTGCCACTTCCTGGCATCTTGAGGATGTTGTAGCCGTGATGAGTCACGGCCATGAACTTGGCGAGAGCTGGGAAGCCGAGGATGGTGTTGTACGGCAGGCGAATGTGCGCGACGTCGAAGTCGATGAGCTTGGTGCGGTAGTTGTTGCGCGCCCCAAAGGTGACAGGGAGACGAACTTGCCCAATTGGAACTGTGGAACCGTCGGTGACTCCGGAGAAGGGCTTGGTTGGCTGAAGCTGATCGTAAGGCACTTGGAGATTGTTGAATGTCTCTACGGAGAGGACGTTGAGCCCTGCCCCGCCATCGATGAGGGTCCTGGTGACTAGCACATTGCTGATGACTGGGGAGCAAAGCATCGAGAGGACTCCGGCTGTGGCTGCACACTTGAGCTGATCCGCTGAGCTGAACGTGATGGCGCACGCCGACCACCTGAGGGGGCGTGTGGCTCCAAGCTTGGGGAGGACTGCATTCACTTTGCGGGTGAACTACTTGAAGATACGTTGAGAGGCTGGGGCTTGAGCACCGCCCAGGATGCAGGCGATCGCGCGCGACTCCTGGAAGCCCCCAGCCCCCTCGTCCTGATGATGGTCCTCGTTTCTCCTTGGCTGCGGCGGCAGTGGAGGGAGGCCTGCGTTTCCTTGCGGACAATCCTCGCGAGGTTGATCCCTTCAGTCTCCCTCGCAAGGATGATCCTGCCAGCGATCCTCGCGAGGTCGGTCACGCCACCCTTGGCGAGGGTCGCGGTCTTCCCAGCGTCCCGCGTTTCTTCCTCCTCCTCGGCCATAGCCACGATCATTGCGGTCGGGGCGTCGGCCGACCCTTCCTTCTCGCACGGCTCGGAGCTCTTGGCATTCGTTGGTGTTGTGGGTGTGGAGGTCGTGGTACACATAGTACCGACTGCCCTTGAAAGACTCGGGCTGATCTCTGCCCCGCTTGGTGTCTGGTTCGGCCGCGAGCACGGCAGCCCCCTTGCGCTTCAAGTCCTTGGCCTTGGATTTCTTTTCCTCTGGGTCTGTGGCTGGCAGCTCAAGGAGGGAGAGGCGCCTGTCACTCCCAATATGCGATACTATCCTAAAGAGACTCGAAGGTCCCACCAAGAATAGAATCGCATATTGAAACGCTTTTGCAAGGTGGATATCATTACATCAACATTACATAATAGATGGGGATACATACAAAAGGCATACAATGCCACATGAATACAACATCACAATACATAAGAGCATCATCCGACTACGGATGAAACACAAACAGAAACTCAAATGACAACCACCCTGCTAGCCCAGGCTGCCGACCTGGAACCTATCCCCTGATCGAAGAAGAAGCAGAAGAAGAACTCCAAAACAAGCAAACATCGCTCTCGCGTCATGATCATCGCATAACCTGTACCTGCAACTATTGTTGTAGTAATCTGTGAGCCATGAGGACTCAGCAATCCCATTACCATGGGTATCAAGACTAGCAAAGCTTAAAGGGAAAGGAAGGGGTAAAGTGGTGAGGTTGCAGCAACGACTAAGCATATATGGTGGCTAACATACGCCAATAAGAGCGAGAAGAGAGCAAACGAAACGGTCGTGAAGCTAGCAATGATCAAGAAGTGATCCTGAACTCCTACTTATGTCAAACATAACCCAAAAACCGTGTTCACTTCCCGGACTACGCCGAAAAGAGACCATCACGGCTACACACGCGGTTCATGCGTTTTAATTCCAATCTGGTGTCAATTTATCTACAACCGGACATTAACAAATTCCCATCTGCCACATAACCGCGGGCACGGCTTTCGAAAGTTTATACCCTGCAGGGGTGTCCCAACTTAGCCCATGATAAGCTCTCGCGATCAACGAAGGATATACCTTCTCCCAGGAAGACCCGATCAGACTCAGAATCCCGGTTTACAAGACATTTCGACAATGGTAAAACAAGACCAGCAAGACCTCCTGCTGTGCCGATAAATCCCGATAGGAGTTGCACATATCTCGTTCTCAGGGCACACCGGATGAGCCAGACGTCGGGTTGGCATAGACCCTGATTGCCCAGGGGGCGCCGGACATCGCTCGATTTGGACCAGCACTCGAAGGAGAACTGGCCCGGGGGGGGGGGGTAAAATAAAGATGACCCTTGGGCTCTGGAAACCCAAGGGAAAAAGGGCTAGGTGAGGCAAATGGTAAAACCAATGTTGGGCCTTGCTGGAGGAGTTTTATTCAAAGCGAACTGTCAAGGGGGTCCCATAAATCACCCAACCGCGTAAGGAACGCAAAATCCGGGAACATAACACCGGTATGACGGAAACTAGGGCGGCAAGAGTGGAACAAAACACCAGGCATAAGGCCGAGTCTTCCACCCTTTACCAAGTATATATATGCATTAATTAAATAAGAGATATTGTGATATACCAACATAATCCTGTCCATCATGGGGCAATCTTCAACTTCACTTGCAACTAACAACGCTATAAGAGGGGCTGAGCAAAAGCGGTAACATAGCCAAGCAATGGTTTGCTAGGAAGGGTGAAAAGGTTAGATGCTGACATGGCAATTTGGGGAAGCTTGAAGAACAAGTGAATAGGAAGCGCAACATAGCGATAGAACGAAGCAACTAGCATAGCAATGATAGTAATGAGATCAAGGGTAGCGGTCATCTTGCCTGAAATCCCGCTAGGAAGAAGAACGAGTCCATGAAGAAGACGAACGGGAGTAGTATAACGAATCCTCACAATCACAACATTACCGGAACTAAGAAGCAACACCGGAAAGGAACAAACAACATGGTAAATGCACGAGCATAAACATGGCATGATGCACAAACAAGTATGATGCATGTCCGGTTTAATGAGGCATGGCATGGCAAAGTGCAACAAACAACACTTCAAATTAAGTGGAGCTCAATATGCAACGAATTGCATATTGATGAAACACCACATCAATTATTTAGTTCTCTCTCGGTTTTGTACTCAACAATATTAAATGTTATTAAACATGGCAGTGGGGGAAGCATATGAACACTACCTATCTAGGCAAGTTTAAATGAGGCCGGAAACAACAAACAACAATTCCGGAAAATCCTCATATGCGTGTTTTGGATTTGGTACTGTTCTGCCCTAAACACAATTTTAATGATGTCAAACAGCAAAATGAAGTGCACCATGTTAAACTAGGCATTTTTCCACCCAATTTACATATAAAGAACATTTAAAACCGAGGTACGGTTATTTAGTTACGAAATAAAACATTTTAGCACGTGATTTAAGCAAATTAATGCAAACAACAATTTAAACATATTTAACATGGATGAAAGTTGCATATTATGAAACTAGACAAAATTCTAAGCATTTTACATATATGGCATGTTTAATTTGGATGCATGGATAATTACTTATTAACACTTTAATATGATGGCATTTTTCTGTAATTATGCATGCACAGGATATTTAGCAAATTCGTCTAGGGAAAAAAACATGACATGGGCCTAAATCTGCTGGGGAGCTGGGCTCGGGGTGGCTCACCATGGGCTAAGCCCAGTCGGTGGAGCAGGAGGCCAGGCAGGGGCGCTGGGCCTGGGGTGGCTGTGATCCATCCGGATCGGTCAACGGGCGAGCGAGGGGTCGGGCGAGCTGCTCTGCTTGTTTCTGAAGAACAGAAACAACATCACACCCATGGCGATGCAGAAGACGGTGGCAGCGGGACTTGGAGCGGGGACTTGGGGACGAGCTCACTCCGGCGAGGGACTTGGTGGGGCGACGACTCCCTGGTGGCGTTGTACAGCTGCAGAACTTGGCGCGGCGAGCATGGATATGAGGTAGGGGACTCGAGGAGGACTTGGCCCTGGCCTCGTCCTCGAAGCAGAGGAAGCAGGTGCGCGACGGCATCGGGGACAGCAAGGAGGTGGCTCCGGTCGGTGGGTCGAGGGACTTTGCCGGCGGCGCGGCTTGGAGCAGATCAGGCGCGGGGATGGAGCTCCAGGGGCGCGATTTGGGCTCCATGGAGGGCAGTGGCCGATGCTGTTGCCTGAAGAAAGAAAAATGCAGAAGAGGATTCAGAGAGGAAACACGGGGAGGAAAGCAGAGAGAGACGGCGGGCATGTGGGCAAGGCGACTCATCTGCTCGGTTTCGCCGGCGACGGCTGGCCGGAAGGAGGCGGGGATGAAGGGACACGGGGCCATGGGAGGAGCTCGAACGATTCCCTCGCGAGAAGCTCGAGGGTTGTGGGGACGAAGGTGACCGCGGCTTGAGGCGCGTACGGACGACGGGGACGGGGCCGAGACGGCGACGGCTGGCCGGAAGGATCCGGCGAAGAGGCGAGGTTCAGCGACGGCGGGGATGACGGGCTGCTCCAGTTGGCGGCAGCGAGGCGACGGAGCTCGTGCTCCTGGACGACGGGAGGCTCGGGGCACTCCTGTTTGAACAGAGAAAGAGAGACAGGGAGGTGAGACCAGGAAGGCAGAGAAACCACAGGAGGAGGAGAAGGGCAGCAAAGCTTATCTCGTGGTCGCTGGCAGCGGCGCCGGTCGCCGGACGACGAGGCAAGGTAGAGGAGCCAGGAGAGGCTCGGACGGCTACAGGCGCGAGAAGACGAGCTCGGGTGGCTGCGTCTGTAGGGGTGGATCGAGTAGAGGCCGGTGAGGTTGGTCGGGGATGGATTTTTGAATCGGGATGGATCCCGAGGAAGATGGAGGCTGGTCGGGGAAGGATCCCGAGGGAGTGGGTGGCGTCGCAAGGAGGGGAATGGATGGGACAAGCCCTAGATCCTAGGGTTGGACCTATATATATAGCAAGTGGTTTAGGTTAGGGGTATTTAGTCCCTCCGATCGAAATCAAACGACCGAGAATAAATAGGTTAGGTTGTCCAAATAAGAAAACGGAGATGTTTTATAGACGTTAGGGGATGATCCGGACTCATTGGTCATGAGAACTCGGGTCGGGTTCAGGGGACTTTCAGACGCGCGCGCGAGGGGGCTGCGAGCTGGCAAGAGAGGTTAGGTGGTCACGGTCAAGAGGGAAACGAAACCCTGATTGGTCTGGAACGGCCAACAAAAGCAAGGGGGGACACAACAACTACGAGCGGATACAAGTTTTATGAAAACGATGCCGATGCAATGCGAATGATGACATGAGACGAGATGCATAACAAGAAAAAAATGCAAAACAACAGACAAAAACCCAACCACGGAGGAAATAATAAATCACATAGCCGGAAATGGCAAGAGTCGGAGTTACGAATATGGAAAGTTGTATCTGGGGCGTTACAACACTCCACCACTATGAGAGGATCTCGTCCCGAGATCTAGGATGGCACCGGAGAGAAAACGGAAGAGGAAGAGAAGAGGTAAAACTAAGTTGCTTCTTTGACAAATGAGTAAAACCAACAAACCTTGAGAGGTAGAAAACTTGAAGAAATGCCACAACGGAGACGAAAGGAATTGAAACACTCCGTTAGATAAGAGGAACAAGTGATACGACAAGAACCAAGAAGGTTGCAAAGGCATGAACCAAGAGTTTAATGGACAAGATAGAATTTGAAACCACTACGGTTAAAACAAGATGAGACGGGAAGAATTCGGGTAGCACTCCGTTTGAACATGGAAGGACTAGAACATGAACTTGATAAGATGGGATGAATGATGGGATCATCTCGAAGAGAAGCGCACCGGTTGAAAATAGAATTGGGATGACAAACTCGGTAAACAAGAAGGATTAGTATTCACATAGGAATATGAGAACACCGCTTAGGAAAAGTATGGATTCAACATTTGACTTCGAAGCAACTCGAATACCACAAATAAAACAAAACAAAGGATTTGGCTTGCAGAATAAGCCGGAACAAATACATATGATAGAGATTTACCCAATCCCATATCATGCATCTGTCGGAAAGATATTCTGGGAGCTACTTGAATTCCCACCTATAAACTCCCGAAACTTTCTGGTTATGCAATCTGGTGTTGGGGATACAGGGGAAGCAACATATCTCACCTAAACTAACAAACCCTACTCCAAGTTGTATCCATCAGTCAACACATAACCAAGAAACTTTCGGAAATCGTGTACCTCAACCTTCGAAAAGCATCCGTTATACGAGCTATGGCAATACTCCCGAACTCCCCAGTACTGGGTGACGTCGAGGTTATCTGACCAACAACTACATAAAAGAGATTTTCGATGTCGGCAAAACTCAGGTATTCTAGAACTGCAACGATAAAATTGTGACGACAACACCTCAGAGCTCAACTCCCCGGGTCACTGCCACATAAAAGACAGGAGGCACCAAGAACAATGTTCTCGTCACAAAACCATCGGAACGATTCCAAGATACCCGCATGATCCTAAATTTTTTTTAGTGAAATTTGAGGAGAGGAAAGTCAAAACATCTACGTCAGGAGACCTCACCAAAGCGACGAAGGGACTGAGGAGTAAAAAGAATCCTACTCTCCGATATATAATCCTAAGACTCAAAATAGTTTTTCTTCTAGACTCAACAATGGCCAACAATCAAGGGGGCTCCTATGGTCGGTCGAGGCTCTAATTACCAACTTGTCACGCCCAATATGCGATACTATCCTAAAGAGACTCGAAGGTCCCACCAAGAATAGAACCGCATATTGAAACTCTTTTGCAAGGTGGATATCATTACATCAACATTACATAATAGATGGGGATACATACAAAAGGCATACAATGCCACATGAATACAACATCACAATACATAAGAGCATCATCCGACTACGGATGAAACACAAACAGAAACTCAAATGACAACCACCCCGCTAGCCCAGGCTGCCGACCTGGAACCTATCCCCTGATCGAAGAAGAAGTAGAAGAAGAACTCCGAAACAAGCAAACATCGCTCTCGCGTCATGATCATCGCATAACCTGTACCTACAACTGTTGTTGTAGTAATCTGTGAGCCACGAGGACTCAGCAATCCCATTACCATGGGTATCAAGACTAGCAAAGCTTAAAGGGAAAGGAAGGGGTAAAGTGGTGAGGTTGCAGCAGCGACTAAGCATATATGGTGGCTAACATACGCCAATAAGAGCGAGAAGAGAGCAAACGGAACGGTCGTGAAGCTAGCAATGATCAAAAAGTGATCCTGAACTCCTACTTACGTCAAACATAACCCAAAAACCGTGTTCACTTCCCGGACTTCACCGAAAAGAGACCATCATGGCTACACACGCGGTTGATGCATTTTAATTCGAATCTGGTGTCAAGTTATCTACAACCGGACATTAACAAATTCCCATCTGCCACATAACCGCGGGCACGGCTTTCGAAAGTTTATACCCTGCAGGGGTGTCCCAACTTAGCCCATGATAAGCTCTCGCGATCAACGAAGGATATACCTTCTCCCAAGAAGACCCGATCAGACTCGGAATCCCGGTTTACAAGACATTTCAACAATGGTAAAACAAGACCAGCAAGACCTCCCGTTGTGCCGACAAATCCCGATAGGAGCTGCACATATCTCGTTCTCAGGGCACACCGGATGAGCCAGACGTCGGGTTGGCATAGACCCTGGTTGCCCAGGGGGCGCCGGACATCGCTCGTTTTGGACCAGCACTCGGAGGAGAAGTGGCCCGGGGGGGGGGGGTAAAATAAAGATGACCCTTGGGCTCCAGAAACCCAAGGGAAAAAGGGCTAGGTGAGGCAAATGGTAAAACCAATGTTGGGCCTTGCTGGAGGAGTTTTATTCAAAGCGAACTGTCAAGGGGGTCCCATAAATCACCCAACCGCGTAAGGAACGCAAAATCCAGGAACATAACACCGGTATGACGGAAACTAGGGCGGCAAGAGTGGAACAAAACACCAGGCATAAGGCCGAGTCTTCCACCCTTTACCAAGTATATAGATGCATTAATTAAATAAGAGATATTGTGATATCCCAACATAATCCTGTCCATCATGGGGCAATCTTCAACTTCACCTGCAACTAAGAACGCTATAAGAGGGCTGAGCAAAAGTGGTAACATAGCCAAGCAATGGTTTGCTAGGAAGGGTGAAAAGGTTAGATGCTGACATGGCAATTTGGGGAAGCTTGAAGAACAAGTGAATAGGAAGCGCAGCATAGCGATAGAACGAAGCAACTAGCATAGCAATGATAGTAATGAGATCAAGGGTAGCGGTCATCTTGCCTGAAATCCCGCTAGGAAGAAGAACGAGTCCATGAAGAAGACGAACGGGAGTAGTCGAACGAATCCTCACAATCACAACATTACCGGAACTAAGAAGCAACACCGGAAAGAAACAAACAACATGGTAAATGCACGAGCATAAACATGGCATGATGCACAAACAAGTATGATGCATGTCCGGTTTAATGAGGCATGGCATGGCAAAGTGCAACAAACAACACTTCAAATTAAGTGGAGCTCAATATGCAACGAATTGCATATTGACGAAACACCACATCAACTATTTAGTTCTCTCTGGTTTTGTACCCAACAATATTAAATGTTATTAAACATGGCAATGGGTGAAGCATATGAAAACTACCTATCTAGGCAAGTTTAAATGAGGCCGGAAACAACAAACAACAATTCCGGAAAATCCTCATATGCGTATTTTGGATTTGGTACTGTTCTGCCCTAAACACAATTTTAATGATGTCAAACAGCAAAATGAAGTGCACCATGTTAAACTAGGCATTTTTCCACCCAATTTACATATAAAGCACATTTAAAACCGAGGTACGGTTATTTAGTTACGAAATAAAACATTTTAGCACGTGATTTAAGCAAATTAATGCAAACAGCAATTTAAACATATTTAACATGGATGAAAGTGGCATATTATGAAACTAGACAAAATTCTAAGCATTTTACATATATGGCATGTTTAATTTGGATGCATGGATAATTACTTATTAACACTTTAATATGATGGCATTTTTCTGTAATTATGCATGCATAGGATATTTAGCAAATTCGTCCAGCGAAAAAAACATGACATGGGCCTAAATCTGCTGGGGAGCTGGGCTTGGGGTGGATCACCATGGGCTAAGCCCAGTCGATGGAGCAGGAGGCCAGGCAGGGGCGCTGGGCCTGGGGTGGCTGTGATCCAGCCGGATCGGTCAACGGGCGAGCGAGAGGTCGGGCGAGCTGCTCTGCTTGTTTGTGAAGAACAGAAACAACAGCACACCCATGGCGATGCAGAAGATGACGACAGCGGGACTTGGCGCGGGGACTTGGGGACGAGCTCACTCCGGCGAGGGACTTGGCGCGGCGACGACTCCCTGGTGGCATTGTACAGCTGGAGAACTTGGCGCGGCGAGCTTGGATCCGAGGCAGGG
The DNA here is from genome assembly GCF_002162155.2 of Triticum dicoccoides. NCBI lineage: Eukaryota > Viridiplantae > Streptophyta > Magnoliopsida > Poales > Poaceae > Triticum > Triticum dicoccoides. The sequence continues at coordinate 490,671,204 of NC_041387.1, forward strand.
GACTCGAGGAGGACTTGGCGCTGGCCTCGTCCTTGAAGCAGAGGAAGCAGGTGCGTGATGGCGCCGGGAATAGCAAGGAGGTGGCTCCGGTCAGTGGGTCGAGGGACTTTGCCGGCGGCGCGGCTTGGAGCAGATCGGGCACGGGGATGGAGCTCCAGGGGCGCGATTTGGGCTCCATGGAGGGCAGTGGCCGATGCTTTTGCCTGAAGAAAGAAAAAATGCAAAAGAGGATTCAGAGAGGAAACACGGGGAGGAAAGAAGAGAGACACGGCGGGCATGTGGGCAAGGCGACTCATCTGCTCGGTTTTGCCGGCGACGGCTGGCCGGAAGGAGGCGGGGATGAAGAGACACGGGGCCACAGGAGGAGCTCGTACGATTCCCTCGCGAGAAGATCGAGGGTTGCGGGGACGAAGGCGACCGCGTCTTGAGGCGCGTACGGACGACGGGGACGGGGCCGAGACGGCGGGATCCGGCGAAGCGGCGAGGTTCAGCGACGACGGGGATGACGGGCTGCTCCGGTTGGCGGCAGCGAGGCGATGGAGCTCGTGCTCCTGGACGACGGGAGGCTCGGGGCACTCCTAGTTGAACAGAGAAAGAGAGACAGGGAGGTGAGACCAGGAAGGCAGAGAAACCACAGGAGGAGGAGAAGGGCAGCAAGGCTTATCTCGTGGTCGCCGGCGGCGGTGCCGGTCGCCGGACGAGGAGGCAAGGTAGAGGAGCCAGGGGACGCTCGGACGGCTACAGGCGCGAGAAGACGCGCTCGGGTGGCTGCGTCTGTAGGGGTGGATCGAGCAGAGGTCGGTGAGGTTGGTCGGGGATGGATTTTTGGATCGGGATGGATCCCGAGGAAGATGGAGGCTGGTCGAGGAAGGATCCCGAGGGAGTGGGTGGCGGCGCAAGGAGGGGAATGGATGGGACAAGCCCTAGATCCTAGGGTTGGACCTATATATATAGCAAGTTGTTTAGGTTAGGGGTATTTAGTCCCTCCGATCGAAATCAAACGGCCGAGAATAAATAGGTTAGGGAGTCCAAATAAAAAAACGGAGATGTTTTATAGACGTTAGGGGATGATCCGGACTCATTGGTCACGACAGCTCGGGTCGGGTTCGGGGGACTTTCGGACGCGCACGCGAGGGGGCTGCGAGCTGGCAAGAGAGGTTAGGTGGTCACGGTCAAGAGGGAAGCGAAACCCTGATTGGTCTGGAACGGCCAACAAAAGCAAGGGGGGACACAGCAACTACGAGCGGATACAAGTTTTATGAAAACGATGCCGATGCAATGCGAATGATGACATGAGACGAGATGCATAACAAGAACAAAATGCAAAACAACAGACAAAAACCCAACCACGGAGGGAATTATAAATCACATAGCCAGAAATGGCAAGAGTCGGAGTTACGAATATGGAAAGTTGTATCTGGGGCGTTACAGCGCCCTTCCTCAACCCTGGCGCACTTGGTCGCCAAGTTGAACAGCTCCAAGGAAGTGCACAAATCTTCATGCATCGCCAGCTCCTCCTTCATCTTGACGTGACGCACGCCGTTAGAGAAGGCCGAGATGATGGCCTCCTCGGTCACCTTGGGAGTCTTGAGACGTGCGTTGTTGAAGCGTTGGATGTACTTCTGCAAGGTCTCCCCTAGTTGCTGCTTGATGCGGCGCATGTCACTCACAGCTGGTGGCCGGTCGCGAGTACCTTGGAAGTTGGCGATGAAACGGGTGCGCATCTCATCCTAGGAGGAGATCGTGCCTGGAGCCAGGTTCAGGAGCCAGGTACGGGCCCCGTCCTTGAGTGCCATGGGAAACCAGTTCGCCATGACCTTCTTATCCCCATTGGCGGCTTCGATGCCCAGCTCGTAGAGCTGGAGGAACTCTACAGGGTCGGCCGTGCCGTCGTAGCTAGGAGGCAGGTCTGGCTTGAACTTGCAGGGCCACGTGACGCTGCGCAGCTCAGTGGTGAAGGCGCGGCAGCCTGCTGTGGCCACGGGAGGCCTCTGGTGACGAGGAGCTTGATCTTGTGGGCCCCATGCGCTGCAGCTGGGAGCAACGCGGGGTCTTGGCATGCTGGAACAGGAGCGTGGTCGCGGCGGACCGGAGCGGGGAGCACTCGAGCAACTTCTTGGGGGCGAGGAACCTCTTGGCAGCTCCGCTCTTGCTGCGCTGGCGCCGGACGGAGCGGGTTCCGCCCAGGGGCCACGCGCCTTGGGGCCAGGGCGCCTTCTTGAGGAGGAGGCGGCTGAGGCGCCCCCGGAGCTTCCTTGCCCGCGCAGGGCGGGGCGCGGTGCAGCAAGAAGGACGGCGCGGGGGAGCCCCCTGCGGCGCGGACGAGCTCGGCGACGCGGTCGAGCCACTCTTCGTAGACGTCGTCGACTAGGCGGTAGCGTAGGAGCTCATTTGCCACGATGAGCGCAGCTCGAGCCTCCATGGCCGCGCGGGGCGCGCGGGACGAAGAACCAGCCGGGGCGAGCGAGGGAGTAGTAGTGCGGCCGTCTCGCCTCATGGATGGATGCTGGGATGATGCTTGGCGCTCGTTCCCCGCCGGGCCGGTGGCGGCATTGACGGCAGGCGACGGGGAACGACGGGGGTGGCCGCTGACGGTGGCCGTCTGGGCGACACGGGAAGCGAGAGCGGCACGGCGCTCGGTGCGGGCCCGACGAGCGTCTGACATGGACGCGATGGTCGGTGAAGAACAGGGCGGCCGAAGACGAATTCCGGCGCACCCCTACCTAGCATGCCAAATGTTGGATTTCGGGTTCCGGCAGGCCCTCTAGATTCAAACACTGGGGTGCGCGCGGAGATTTCACCCTTTGCCTACCTGCACATCACCGCCTCGCTATGATCTAAGCAATCAATGGAACAACACAAGAGACACAGAGTTTATACTGGTTCAGGCTACCATTGTGGTGTAATACCCTACTCCAGTGTGTGGTGTGGTGGATTGCCTCTTGGGCTAATGATGAACAATACAAGGAAGAACAGCCTCGCGAGGGTCTGTTCTTGGCTGGTGCGATGAACCTCTGGGGGAGTCCAGTCGCTCTCTCTACTGGTTTCCTGGTGATGACCGGATGCCTCTACCTTGTGGGTGGCTAGTCCTATTTATAGGCAAGGTCCCTGGGCCTCTTCCCAAATATTGAGCGGAAGGGCGCCAACAATTGGCCATTTTGAAGGGAACATCTAGTACACTTATCCTCACTAAAGTTGGTCCTCGCCTGCCAAAGGCTCTGGTGGTGACGCCGGCTTGGGCTCCACGATGACCTCCATCCTGCCGTTCTGCTGGTCTTGGTCTTGTTGCACCGAAATGGCTGCCTTTGCTTGATGCTCTTGCCTGCGCTTGCTCCCTATACACCAAAGAGGAAAGAAGGACTCTCTGTAGGCTGGCGCCCGCCTGGCACCCGCCTGGCGCCCGCCTGGCTTCGGTCGTCATGGCTTGCGTCATGGGCACCTCGTGAGGTACCCTGCCTTGATCTCTCCGCCTCCTCACGAGCCAGCCTGGCGAGGCCGCTCCTGAGGAAGCCTCCTGTCGTCCGCCACGCGAGGCTTGTCCCCTCGCGAGGGTCTTGAGCTCGTGCTGATGAAGATGGGTCGTGCTGGGCCACCCCTTGAGCCACGACGCAGGCCGCAGGCAGGCAAGTCTGGGGACCCCCGTTCCCAGAACGCCGACAAGTGCCACCACACTCGGCGTGCTCGCCGCTCACCACCTTGGGCTTCACGTTGAAGATCTTCAACCATAGACCGAAGTGGGGCGAAATACGGAGAAAGGCCTCACACATAATGATGAACGTCGAGATGTTAAGGAAAGAATTGGGGGACAGATCATGAAAATCAATCCCGCAATAATACATAATGCTGCGAACAAAGGGATAAAGGGGAAACCCGAGCCCGCGGACAAAATGAGGAAGGAACGCGACCCTCTCGTGGGGCTCCGGAGTGGGGACGATCTGTCCCACCAGTGGAAGGCGGTGGCCGATTTTCTTGGCCAGGTATCCGGCCTCTCGGAGCTTTTCGATATCCCTCTCCCGGATAGTGGAAGCCATCCATTTGCCTCCTGCTCCGGATCCAGACATTTTTAGAGAAACTCTCTTTGGTGGAAGAGTACTTGGGTACTAGGGCTCGAGCAAAGGGTAATGGACTAGCGGAAGGGAAAGGCGTGGGTAAAGAGCAAAAGACCTTATCTCTTTATAGAGGCAGTAGAAGCTTTTTGTGTCTTCCCATTTGCCTGGTGGGACCCCGCTCGTTCCCCATTCGCCGCGATTAGCGGTGCGGTTCGGCTACCTGTGCCCGTGTTAATGAAAATCCCGTGATAGGGGGACATGATCTCTGCTTCGACGAAATGTGCCGAGGAGACCGCCTCGCAATATGCGCTGTGGTTGGTTGTTAGAAAACGGTTTGAATAATGACTCAATCGTAGTATCACGTTGTTGTCAGCAGATTACATTTGTGAAATATCATTCCCTTTACGGTGGTAAATAAAGATCATCTTGCAGATCTAGACACGATTTAAGCGTTCAATAATTTCTTTGGAATATTCGGAGATGGAACCCACCTTGCAATGCCGAAGATAAACTGCGGCCGGACTCATCGTCATTGAAGCCTGGTTCAGGGGCTACTGAGGGAGTCCTGGATTAAGGGGTATCCAGACAGCTGGACTATATACTTTGGCCGGACTGTTGGACTATGAAGATACAAGACTCAAGACTTCGGCCCGTGTCCGGATGGGACTCTCCTTTGCGTGGAAGACAAGCTTGGTGATCCGGATATTAGATTTCCTTCTTTGTAACCGATTCTGTGTAAACCCAAGCCCCCTCCGGTGTCTATATAAACTGGAGGGTTTAGTCTGCATGAGGACGATCACAACAATCATAATCATCATAGGCTAGCTCTTAGGGTTTAGCCTCTACGATCTCGTGGTAGATCAACTCTTGTAATACTCATATCATCAAGATCAATCAAGTAGGAAGTAGGGTTTTACCTCCGTCGAGAGGGCCCGAACCTAGGTAAACATTGTGTCCCTTGCCTCCTATTACCATTAGCCTTAGACGCACAGATCGGGACCCCCTACCCGAGATCCGCCGGTTTTGACACCGATAAGGCCGACAAAGCATTCCAAGATCTCAAGAAGTACCTGACCAGCCCCCCGGTGATGGTGGCTTCGCGCCCTCAGGAGCCCTTGGTACTCTACCTTGCAGCCACGCCCTACTCCGCCAGCGTAGCCCTGGTGGCAGTTCGGGAGGAGCGCCGGGTCAAGACCGCATCGGTCGCGACCCCGACCGCAGCAACACAAGGCAGAGAAGACCTCGCGAAGCCCACGGCCACAACAGATGAGAATCAGCCTCAGCAGGAGGATACACCCAGGGCGGAAGAGGCCCTGCCAAGCGACCAGGCGCTGGGGGCTCCATCATCTCAGGAGGCGCCTTAGCCTCCGGAAGATGCAAGCCACGTTAGCACCCCCACCCTCATCGAGCATCCCGTGTACTTCGTTAGCACGGTGCTGCGGGCCACCAGGGCACAATATCCCATGCCTCAGAAACTCTTGCTTGCGTTACTAGTGGCCTCACGCAAGCTGCAGCACTACTTTCAAGGTTACCCCATCAAGGTCGTCTCAGCATATCCCTTGGAAAGGATGCTTAGGAGCCCCAACTCAGCTGGAAGGATCGCCGAATGGAACATCGAGTTACAAGCATTTCAGTTGGAATTCAGCACGACCAGGGTCATCAAGGGAGCCACACTTGCTGATTTCATGGCGGAATGGACAGAAGCGCCAGGGCTTGAAGCGGGCGAGGATCGGTCGCTTTCCCCAGGAAGTGAGGTGCCGGACGGCTGGGTCATGTACTTTGACGGAGCATTCTCGTGACATGGCGTAGGGGCTGGCACAATGCTCATATCTCCTACTCAGGACAAGCTCTATTATGCCGTGCAGCTTTTTTTCTAGCATGGAGAGAAGGTCTCCAACAACATAGCAGAATACGAGGGCCTGATAGCAGGCTTGAAAGCTGCAGCCACCTTGGGGGTAAAGCGCCTCGTCATCAAGGGCGATTCACAACTCCTCGTCAACTTCTCCAACAAGGTGTACGAGCCGAAGGACGAACACATGGAAGCCTATCTTGCGGAGGTCCGCAAGATGGAAAAGCAGTTTTGGGGATTAGAGTTGCAGCATGTTCCCCGTGGCACCAATCAAGAGGCTGACGACATCACCAGGAGAGCTTCCAGGCGGCTGCCTCAGGAGCCCGGCATCTTTGAGGAACGACTCTTCAAACCTTCAGCAGCACCGACACTATCAAGTACAGTGCATCCTTGGGAGGAGCTCCCTCAACCGCCTGCCTCGGGAGCTCAGGCCTGCGGCCCGACCTCAGGAGCGCGCCTGCTCCTGGCACTGGAGCCTCAGGAGGGATGTTGGACTGTGGAATTCAAAGATTACCTGATGCAAGGGACTCTGCCAGAGAAGGAGGAGGACGCAGAACGCGTGGCGTGGCAGGCCACGGCCTACTGCATCCAAGACGGAGAACTTTACCGGAAGCGGCCGAATGATGTTTCCCTACGTTGCATCTCTAGGGGGCAAGGGAAAGAGCTGCTGGAAGACATTCACGGTGGGGATTGTGGGCACCACTCATCTTCACGGACCCTGTCGGCAAGGCGTTTTGGAGCGGGTTCTACTGGCCAACATCACTCAGCGACGCAATCGAGCTGGTGAAAGCTTGTGACGCCTGTCAATTCCACGCCAAGCAGATTCATCAACCGGCTCAGGGCCTGCAGACCATCCCCCTCTCCTGGCCGTTCGCTGTTTGGGGACTGGACATTGGGCCCGTTTTCCCGAGCGCCAGGGGGCTACTGCTACCTCTACATCACCATCGACAATTTCACCAAGTGGGCAGAGGTGCAAGCTATCCGCACCGTCCCAGCTGGTTCAACAGTCAAATTCATCAAGGGCCTCGCGAGCCAGTTTGGGGTGCCTAATCGCATCATCACCGACAACGGTTCACAGTTCACCAGCAATCTCTTCAAAACATATTGTGCTAACCTTGGAAAGCAGATATGCTACGCTTCGGTGGCACGCCCTCTGAGCAACGGCCAGGATGAGCGTGCCAACGGGGAGGTCCTGAAAGGCCTCAAAACCAGGACCTTCAAGTAGAAGATGGAGGCCTACGGCAGGGGCTGGTACGACAAGCTCCAGTCCGTGCTATGGTCCATCCGCACAACCGCTACCAAGTCAACCGGCAAAACCCCGTTCTTCCTTGTCTACGGGGCTGAGGCGGTCCTCCCTCACGAGGTCAGGCATCGCTCTGCGCGGGTCTTGGTCTTGGATGAGACACAGCAGGACGCCATGTGGGGGATGGACCTCGTGCTGGGGGAGGAACACCGTCGGGAGGCTGCGCTTCGAGCAACGAGATATCAACAGGCGCTGCGGCGGTACCACTGCCGCATCATCCGCCCCAGGACCCTGCTCTCTAGGGAAGGTGAGGGAGTCCTGGATTAGGGGGTGTCCGGATGGCCGGACTATGACCTTTGGCCGGACTCCCGGACTATGAAGATACAAGATTGAAGACTTCGTCCCGTGTCCGGATAAGACTTTCCTTGGAGTGGAAGGCAAGCTTGGCGATATGATATGAAGATCTCCTCCCATTGTAACCGACTCTGTGTAACCCTAGCCCTCTCCAGTGTCTATATAAACCGGAGAGTTTTAGTCCGTAGGACGAACAACAATCATACCATAGGCTAGCTTCTAGGGTTTAGCCTCTCTGATCTCGTGGTAGATCAACTCTTGTACTACCCATATCATCAATATTAATCAAGCAGGAGTAGGGTTTTACCTCCATCGAGAGGGCCTGAACCTGGGTAAAAACATCGTGTCCCTTGTCTCCTGTTACCATCCGCCTAGACCCACAGTTCGGGACCCCCTACCCGAGATCCACCGGTTTTGACACCGACATTGGTGCTTTCATTGAGAGTTGCTCTGTGTCGTCACCCTTAGGCCCGATGGCTTCTTCAATCGTCAACCACGACGCGGGCCAGGGTGAGACTTCTCTCCCCGGACAGATCTTCGTATTCGGCGGCTTCGCACTGCGGGCCAATTCGCTTGGCCATCTGGAGCAGATCGAAAGCTACGCCCCTGGCCATCAGGTCAGATTTGGAAGCCTAAACTACACGGCCGACATCCGCGGGGACTTGATCTTCGACGGATTCGAGCCACAGCCGAGCGCGCCGCACTGTCACGATGGACATGATCTAGCTCTGCCACCGGACAGCGCCTCGAGCGCCGCTCAGGTGTCCACTCCGACCATTAGCTCGGAGCCGACTGCGCCAGTCGGGGACGGTCGGTTGGACGCCGCCCCAGGAGCCACAATCTCTACAGCAATAGAGCCGAATACCAGCCTAGTCCTTTGCAAGGCCCGTGACTCCAAGGTGCCGGGCTCCGTTCCGGACTCCGAATCTTCCGCACCCCTTCCGACCAAACCCGATTGGGCTCCGATCATGGAGTTCACCGCCGTGGACGTCTTTTAGCACTCGCCCTTTGGCGATATCCTGAATTCACTAAAGTCTCTCTCTTTGTTAGGAGAGCCCTGGCCGGACTATGGTCAGCATGGTTGGGATGCGGACGACGAAGAAATTTGAAACCCACCCACCACCCACTTTGTAGCCACTTTCAACGATCTAACCGACATGCTCGACTTCGACTCCGAAGACATCGACGGTACGGACGCCGATGAAGGAGACGACCAAGAACCAACACTTATAGGGCACTGGAAGGCCACCTCGTCATATGACATATACATGGTGGACCCCCCCAAAGCAGGGGATGGTGATGAAAAAACGGAGGACGACCCCTCCAAGGAGCAACCCAAGCGCCAACGTCAGCGGCGCCGCTCTAAATCCCGCCAAAGCAAGAACGGCGAATCCGGCACTGGAGACATCAACACCCCGGACAATGCTGAAGACAACCCCCTCTAGCAGGATTCAGCGCAGGAGGACGAAGGAGCCAGCCCTCATGAGAGAGCGACAGACAGAGAGGTCGAGGATGACAATTATATGCCTCCCTCCGAAGACGAGGCAAGCCTCGACAACGACGAATTCGTCGTGCCAGAGGATCCCGTCGAACAAGAGCGTTTCAAACGCAGGCTTATGGCCACGGCGAGCAGCCTCAAGAAAAAACAGCAGCAGCTTAGAGCTGACCAAGACTTGCTAGCCGACAGATGGACTGAATTCCTGGCGGCCAAAGAATATAAACTCGAACGCCCCTCCAAGAGTTACCCAAAGCACAGGCTGCTACCCCAACTAGAGGAGGAAGCAACTAAACCTACATCACCAGCATACGATGCGCTCGATCGGCCACCCCGTGGCCGCGACAGAGAGGCCCTTCAGCCCTCAATCCAAGCCGCACCCCGGCGCCGCTCTAAGAATACCAGAGCACGGGGAAACGCAACAGACCTGCGAGACATATTGGAGGATAAGGCAAGGCAAACAAGATCGATCTACGGATCGCGTGGGCGCCCCATATCACGTTACGATAACCGTCATGCCGGATATGATAAATATGGCCAGGCTGAATACAACAGACAAATCTCATCCGAGCTATGTCGCGATATAGCCCAGTATAGGGGCGCCGCACACCCACTATGCTTCACAGACGAAGTAATGGATCATCAAATACCCGAGGGTTTTAAACCCGTAAACATCGAATCATACGATGGCACAACTGATCTCACGGTATGGATCGAGGATTATCTCCTTCATATCCACATGCCCCGCGGTATGTAAGCAAGGCCTTCCATACCTAATTTTATTGGCCGACGGCCCGGGCAGACGCTCAGGACTTAGTGCAGCGATGCGTCGGTTGCCAATTATTTGCTAACCAAAGCCACATGCCGCCTACCGCCCTACAAACCATACCCATTACCTGGCCTTTTGCGGTCTGGGGGCTTGACATGGTTGGACCCCTTAAAGGAGGAACCCACAAGCAAAAATATCTACTAGTCATGGTGGGCAAATTCACCAAATGGATAGAGGCCAAGCCTGTAAACACGGCCAAATCTGGACCGGTGATAGACTTCATATCTGGGGTTGTACACCGTTACGGCGTCCCCCATAGCATCATAACTGACAACGGCACAAACTTCATGGCCGATGAAGTTAAACTCTGGTGCAAAAACATGGGCATTAAGCTCGACTACGCTTCAGTCTATCACCCTCAAACCAACAGTCAAGTCGAGCGAGCCAACGGTCTCATCATGAGCGGCATCAAACCCAGACTAGTGCGATCCCTCAAGGAATCTAACACGCACTGGGTAGAGGAGCTTGACTCCGTACTCTGGGGGCTGCGGACCACGCCGAATCGCACTACCAGATTCACACCATTTTTTATGGTATATGGCGCAAAGGCAGTCCTGCCCTGCGACATAATTCATGACTCACCTCGCGTGCGCATGTACGAAGAAAGAGAAGCCGAGCTTGATCGGCAGGACAGCTTGGACGCATTGGAGGAGGAGCGTGACGTGGCAAAAGCTCGTTCTGCATTCTATCAACAGCAGGCTCGAAGATATCAAAGCAGAGAAGTACGGGCCAAAACTTATAACGTTGGCGAACTAGTTCTACGCCCGCCGGACAAGAAAAAGGACAAACTAAATCCCAAATGGGAGGATCCCTTCATAATCGACCAAGTCCTGACTGGTGGAGCGTACCGTCTGCAAAACGCATCGGACAACCGACTTGAGCCAAACCCATGGAACGCAGCACGCCTACGAAGATTCTACGCCTAGCGCCGAAATTCCGTGTTCGTCTCTTCCTCTGTCTCTTTTTTACTTTTTTCAAATTAGCTGCCTGGTATTTCTCTCCTTCTTCCTACCTTTTTCTCCCAAGCCCTTAGGGGCTTGCTTGCGCGTTGCTCGCACATACTTCACGCGCCATCCACGCTCATTATACCTGGGGGCTTCTTTATCAGAAGTTTATATAAACGGGCCTCTTGCCCAAAACATGTGTGACACTTCCGCATGAACCTTTTATACACCATTATATGCATCGATATGACTTAAGTTTTGGCCAAGCTGGGTTGCCTGGCTCCTGTGCTTACCACTACATTCTCGTTTGTTCGGCTAGGTGGTAAAGGGAGCACCTCTGTGATTGTTACTGCCGGGTCAGCCGGATGTGTACCTCAGACTGGGTGAAGCCGAAAGCTAGCATTCTTAAGGGAATATTCGGTCGGTGAACTAAAAGATGATTTTTCTTGTTTATTTATCTGCCCCCAGATGCTTTTTTGCTTTTTTCTCGCAGTTCGGACATGCACTTTAGGGCATGCCTCCCAGGGAAAGGAACCCCTAATGGAACTATTCTCCCTGGAAGATGTTTCTTACTAACCACGTAATATAACATAACTAGTTGGGCACTTGTCTGCTAAAGCACTTATGACCCCTACGCCTGATCTCCATGCATGCCCCGGTTCTTACATAACCGAGAAGGTATTCAGACACACTCCGGACTATCGGGTCCAGAGGTTGAAGCGAAAAGGTCCGCAATGACAAACGATCTACAATCCGGCTAGAAGGCATTTTACATGTCATTTTAAATTACATAGTCAATTTGACTCGGCATATTCTTCTTCAATACCATCCAACAGGCTGTCTAATTTATAGTCCTATTGAGAATACTTAGCAGCCAGCTCTACTTGGCCATACACTAAACTGACAGGGATCTCCTTTTCGTCAGGCCCCACAGGGCCGACCTCGGCCATGTGGTTCGGGTCAGCCTTCGTGTACCAAGTCTTCACCATGGCCCAGGCCTCCCTGGCACCTTGATGACAGGCCGATATCTTCCACAACCAGAACCGTTGCCGCACTCCCTCCAGCTTCTCCACAAGCTCTCCAAGGCCTTCGGGAATGGAGAGGGATGGCCACATAGCCTGGACGACGCCTTATATCGCCTGCCGAACTCGTTCGTGCAGTTGCAACAGCTCGGGAAGAGGGTCCCCCGTTGAACCGGGCATCTCCTCCGCAGGACGACCTGTCAGCACATCTGCAGACATAGCTCTGTCAATCGACTTCCTCGCCGAACTCTTTTTTCAAAGATTCGCTTAAGCACTTACTAGAAATGCCGCGTCGAAGTCGCCGATTCGCCTTTACGGAATCAGACACCTGAGCACGAACATCCTTTAGTTCCTCGCCCAGCTGGGTATTGGCGTCTTGAAGCTTGTTCTTCTCTTGCCTCACCCTCGTCAGCACGCTCTCACCAGCCTTTAACTGGCATAGGAGTTGCTGCTTGTCCGGATTCACTCTGGCCCCATCTGCATTGTTATTGTCAAAATTACACATATGCCGCACTTCATAGCAGAATTATCTTTCAAAGCATACATTACCTGAGGGGGTACCTTTGGCATTCTCTGAAGCATCCAGTGCGGCCTCGAGTTGGGCCTTGCACTCTTCCAGCTCCTGGGACAGTTGCGTGTTCTTCTTTGAAAGATCCTGTATAACATATGATCCTTAAATCAGTTATCTTAACGGGTTCAAGTCTCGGGGGCTACTGACATATATAACCATCAGATTTACTCACCCGTATGTCTTTCACATACTGCTCTGTGGCTCTGGCTAGACCATTTTGAGTGGCAAGAAGATACGCATCTCCCATATTAAAGACGTCCAACGCCTCTTGGGAAAAACATGCGTCATGAAGAACGGCCCGGCGACGCCTGTGGTTCACGGCACTCTCCACCTCTGAATTGGTGGCAGATAGCCCGTCCGCGTCCTCTGTCGGAGGAGCGTCCGGTGCGCCCCCCGTGTTCGCCTCCACTTCCTGACCCGGCCTTGAAGCCTGGCCGGTGGATATAGTCCGGCGGGCGCTCTTCCTCCTAAAGAGAGCATGGGAGTTAGTGTGACGTGAGGGCATAAACCCTAGGCATCAAAATTGCACGTCGTACCGTTGCGCCGGAATCTCGATCCGTTCTGCACTTCTTTTTAGCCCACCTGGCTTCAATGGCCCTTGTTGGCTACCCACCGCGGGCTCGGCCCTCCGCCTCAAGGATTTCCCCTGCAAAGTGAAAAAACTATTGGTTCACGGCAATCAAAATAAAGCATGGATGAATCCTCTTGAAGGTACTGGGACTTCGGTCTCGGTTACCTTTGAGGCCGGAAGTAGCCCGGGATAGTCGGCCGTAATGACCACTAAGGTGTTGTCCTTACTCAATTGATGAAACACCCCATTAATTAACTCCACACATAAGTCCGGATCCTCTTGGGAGTCCGGATCAAGGGACCGTCCTGGGTCCTCAGGTTGCGGAGGAGGACTGTTTATCTCCTTCACGGTCTGGCGCAGCTCCTGCGTCTCTAGACTAAGTACTCAATTATGGGAATTTCGAAAGCGGGTAGACAAGTGGAAGTGTTCACTCACCCAGCTTGGAGGACTGTACATAGAGAATCTGCCCCGTGGGTTGACACGGAGGAATTCCTCTTATTCTCCCTTGTATAAAGCGGATAAGTTCTTCGTTAGAGTGGCGGCCGAATCCGGCCCCTTGCGACCGCACCACGTGGCGTCGTCCTCCCCGTTGAAATCCCACATGGGGTGGCCTTTGTACTAAAGCGGCTGCACCCTCCGCGTAATGCATGTGGCTATGACCTCGATCATGGTCAATCCGGAATGAGCGAACAATCTTATCCGGATCATCAGGTAAAGGACGTCCCTATCAGTTTCCCTCTGAGGGTTTCGTGGGTGCCAGCTCAGGCATTTCTTCAACGGAGCGTTGTTAAACTCAGGAAGGCCGATCGGTACAGGGTCCGGCAGGGGGACGTCATCCATATAAAACCATTCCGAAGGCCAGTCCTCGGACGCCTTCTTTGGGGTACCGGATAGGTATCCAGTCCTGGCGATGCGCCATAGTTCGGCTCCGCCCACTTGATAAATTGACCCCTCCTAAGAGCGGGGCACAAGGCAGAACAACCTCTTCCACAGCGCGAAATGGGCCTCGATGCCCAAAAATAGCTCGCAGAGGGCCACAAAGCCTGCAACATGCAGAATGGAGGCAGGCATGAGGTTGTGTAGCTGGAGGCTGTAGAACTCCAGTAGCCCTCGGAGAAACGGATGAATTGGAAATACAAGTCCTCTTATTAAATAAGGGGCTAGACATACCCGCTCTCCTTGAGAGGGATTGGGGACGCTCTCCGCCTGCTCTCCGCCGCTATAGGTGGTGATCCCGGCTCGAACTGGGACCATATATGCCGGGGGGAGGAGACCCTTGGATTGAAGCACTACTAGCTTGCTATGCGGGACGGAACACCGCTCCCAATCTCCGGGCCGAGGGCTGGAGAGGCGAGAGGAGGAGCTGCTTCGACTGACCATGATGGAATGGATCTCTGTCGAAAGCGCTCTGATGAATACTTGCGGAGGGAAGGTGGTGTGAATTGGATCTAAACCCCCGTCTCCTTTATGGGCGGCTCATTTACACGGCTGGGGGGTAAATGAAAAAATACCTGGCTTTTCGCATTCGTTTGACACGTGGAAGATGGTCATTATTGGGCACAGAAGCTGAGGAGAGCAACACGCACCAGAAGCCGGACACTATCCGACAGGTACATGGAATTTGGAGAAGAACCCGCCTTGCAATGCCGAAGACAAACTTGCGTACCGGACTTGTCGTCATTGAAGCCTGGTCCGGGGGCTACTTAGGGAGTTCTGGATTAGGGGGTGTTCGGATGTCCGGACTATGACCTTTGGCCAGACTCTCGGACTATGAAGATACAAGATTGAAGACTTCATCCCGTGTCCGGATAAGACTTTCCTTGGCGTGGAAGGCAAGCTTGGCGATATGATATGAAGATCTCCTCCCATTGTAACCGACTATGTGTAACCCTAGCCCTCTCCGGTGTCTATATAAACTGGAGAGTTTTAGTCCATAGGACGAACAACAATCATACCATAGGCTAGCTTCTAGGGTTTAGCCTCTCTGATCTCGTGGTAGATTAAGTCTTGTACTACCCATATCATCAATATTAATCAAGCAAGAGAAGGGTTTTACCTCCATCGAGAGGGCCCGAACCTGGGTAAAAACATCGTGTCCCTTGTCTCCTGTTACCATCCGCCTAGACGCACAGTTCGGGACCCCCTACCCGAGATCCACCAGTTTTGACACTCGCAGAAGGGCTGCACAAGCTCTCGCCCATGTGGGAGGGCCCGTTCAAGGTTGTTCATGTTTCCAGGCCTGGCGTCGCGCGCTTGGAGACCCAGGAGGGGGTGCCCATCCCGAATGTGTGGAACATCCAGCACCTTCAGAAGTTCTACCCTTGAAGAAAGGCCCAGTGCCAGTGAAGAAGGCCAACGCCTGTGAAGCTCATCGCCCCGAGAAAGGCCCGGTGCCTGTGAAGAAGGCCAACGCCTATGAAGCTCATGACCGCGAGAAAGGCCCAGTGCCTGTGAAGAAGGTCAACACCTGTGAAGCTCATCGCCTCGAGAAAGGCCCGGTGCCTGTGAAGAAGGCCAACGCGTGTGAAGCTCATCGCCCCGAGAAAGGCCCGATGCCTGTGAAGAAGGCCAACGCCTGTGAAGCTCATCGCCCCGAGAAAGGTCCGGTGCCTATGAAGAAGGCCAACGCCTGTGAAGCTCATCGCCCCGAGAAAGGCCCGGTGCCTGTGAAGAAGGCCAATGCCTATGAAGCTCGCCGCCTGTGACACTCTCACATAATAATGAGTTGGGGCTGTACATGCCCTGGAGTCTCCGGAGAGCCGCCCTCGGGCATCGGGGTCTCCCACCCATGCCCAGTGGCAGCACTTAGCTCTGCGCTGGTGAGAAGACGTCGAAGACTAGATTAGGTGCCGGACGCGTCTTTTTCATTTGCTTTCTGCAGTTGGCTCGTTCGTCCTTATTTGAAATTTTATTGGAGTTGCTTTTAGCGTTGTTGCCATCCCTGACCCATGATTCTCTGTCTTTGTTGCTCGTCTGACTCGTCCTCCCTTTTGCAAATCTTGCGAGGGGGCTGCGCAGGTGCCCTCGCGAGTGCCTTCTGACCCAGCCTCATGAGGCTTCCCTATTCGAGTTCGCCGCGGAGCACTTCTCCCGGCCGGTGCCCCACGGGCTTCGCGACACGAATGCGGGACCTGAGCCGGCTGCCCTTGCGACCGGGCCCGAAAGCTATCACCCCGGCTAATTTTACAGGCCCCGAGACACACGACGAGACCTCAGCGTCCAGAAGCAAAGACTGCGCCGAGTCCCCCCAAGCTAAGTTTTCCCTACGCATGAGCACGCAACAACACAACAAGGGAAAAATGAAAATAGCATAGTAGTTAAAACGCAACAGTCCAGCATGCCCCCATGGGGCCCCACACTTCTCTCTCCTTGTGCAGGAAAGAAGGGAAAACAAAATAGACGCGGTTCGCCCAGCGACGACTCGCGGCGGGGGCTTGTACTGCCCTTCGGAGCTCAGCCAGACCCCTCCTCGCGCATCATCGAGGCGCGACGACAGGATGACCCACTCCTCCCCTCGAGGCGGGCGCGACGGTGCGGTGGCTGGTCACGGCCGCCACTGGAGGAGCTGTCGCCAGAAGGGGAACCGCCAAAGCTTGGCGAGCTACGAATGCCGCCGGCCATGCGCCCACCTTCGCCTTCATCTCGGTCGTCGCCGAGGCTGAGCACCCGGTCGTCGTCATCATCTTCGGGGTAGCACCGAACGCGGCGGCCATCTTCTGCGAACACCCTCACGTAGAGGGTGGCATCGCCGTCAAACTTAAAATGCAGGGTGCACCGCCCGCCCAGGCCATGCGCGCGGGCAAATGTTTGCCAGCCGCGGGCCAAAGCCATGTTCCCGGTGGCGAAGGTCTCCAGTGAGACCCAGGAGGCCTTGCTGCAGCAGCCGTCCGCTTGAAGCCAGAGGCCGCCAGGAGCGCTGGGCGGGAGTTCGCCCACGAAGAAGCGGGGAAGCTGGAGCCAGCTGCCGGTCGGGTCCGCCGACCATACGACAAACTCCGGTAGCACCTCAGCCGAGTGGAAGCGCGGTCTGGGAGGCCGCGCGGCCACGACGCGCCTCCCCTCACTCACCAGACACTTGTCGCCACGCGGGAGATCACCGCCGTGACCATGGGGAACCGCCGCGGGAGACGCAGGATGCTTGCGGGGACGACCTCGGCCGCGCTTGGGCGGAGAAGAGTCAGGCCCTTCACGACGAGCCTTTCCCTTCTCCGCGGATGAGAACCTCTTCGGCGGCGCCATAGGACACGGCAAGCAGCTAGAGGGGGAGAAAGAAGAAGCAAGGAGGAAGATG
>NC_041387.1:490688680-490702881 GCF_002162155.2 Triticum dicoccoides
GAAGGCCAACCGTCGGCCTCCATGATCATAGGTAATCATGACTCATTTCTGCATGCAGGGACTTGTCAAGTCGGGAAGTTGCCGAGGCAGCGTGGGGTAGCGGAGACGCCCACGTCGAATCAACCGCCACGCGGTGCCCAAGGTCGTAGGTTGATGGGGCCCGCGGTGCTCCGTACTTACCCCTTCGCCTCTTTGCTAAGCCAAGTACGAGCGTGCCTTGGGCCTGTGGGCTACTATCGGCATTCTGGGAAGGGGGTCCCCAGACTTGCCTGCCTGCGGCCTGCGGCATGGCTCGAGTGGTGGCCCAGTACGACCCATCTTCATCAGCTCAAACTCAAGACCCTCGCGAGGGGCCAAGCCTGGCGGGGCGAACGACGCAAGGCTTCCTCAGGAGCGGCCTCGCCAGGCAGGCTCACGAGGAGGCAGAGAGATCAAGGCAAGGGTACCTCGCGAGGTGCTCGTGATGCAAGCCGTGACGATCAAGACCAGGCGGGCGCCGGCCTATGCAGTGTCCTTGTTTCCTCTTTGGTGCAAAGAGGGAAAGCACAGGCGTGGAGTACCAAGGCATCAGGCAAAGGTTACCATTTCAGTGCAACAAGACCAAGACCAGCAGAGCGGCAGGATGGAGGTCACCGTGGAGCCCCAGGCAGCGTCATTGCCAGTGCCTTCGGCAGCCGAAGACCAACTTTAGTCAGGATAACTTGTACTAGATGTTCCCCTTCAAAATGGCCATTGTTGGCGCCCTTCCCGCTCAATATTTGGGAAGAGGACCAGGGCCTCTATATATAGGGATAGCCACCAAAGTAGAAGGCATCGAGAATATCATCTAGGGCCAAGAGAGGATCGAATCCTTCTCAAGCAAACCACCACCACAAGAAAACCTCTCGTGAGGCTGTCCTTCCCCTTGTATTGTTCATCTTCAGCCCCCTGAGGCAATCCACCACACCACACACTAGAGTAGGGTATTACACCACAATGGTGGCCCGAACCAGTATAAATCTTGTGTCCCTTGAGTTGTTCATCCTTTAGCTTAGATCCTCGCGAGGCAATCAGACGTGGATTGGTAGGAGGAAGATCTTCGTGCGCACCCTAGAGTTCGAACCTTAAGGGTCTGCCGGAACCCAACATCCGACAGTGGCGCACCCCCGGAGCAACGGCCAGGCCGAACGCGCCAACGCGGAGGTCATGAGGGGCCTCAAGACCATGACCTTCAAGAAGGAGCTGGAGGCCTGCGGCAGGGTCTGGCGCGATGAGCTCCAGTCCGTGCTGTGGTCCATCTGCACCACCGCCACCAAGCCAACGGGCGAGACCCCGTTCTTCCTCGTCTACGAAGCAGAAGCGGTTCTCCCTCACGAGGTCAGGCGTCACTCCGCGCGAGTCCTAGCGATTGATGAGGCGCAGCAGGATGCCATGCGGGGGATGGACCTCGTGCTGGGGGAGTGATGTCTACTAGACAACCTTCTTGTTGTAGACGTTGTTGGGCCTCCAAGTGCAGAGCTTTGTAGGACAGTAGCAAATTTCCCTCAAGTGGATGACCTAAGGTTTATCAATCTGTGGGAGGCGTAGGATGAAGATGGTCTCTCTCAAGCAACCCTGCAACCAAATAACAAAGAGTCTCTTGTGTCCCCAACACACCCAATACAATGGTAAATTGTATAGGTGCACTAGTTCGGTAAAGAGATGGTGATACAAGTGGAATATGGATAGTAGATATAGGTTTTTGTAACTGAAAATATAAAAACAGCAAGGTAACTAATGATAGAAGTGAGCGTAAATGGTATTGCAATGCTAGGCAACAAGGCCTAGGGTTCATACTTTCACTAGTGCAAGTTCTCTCAACAATAATAACATAGTTGGATCATATAACTGTCCCTCAACATGCAACAAAGAGTCACTCCAAAGCCACTAATAGCAGAGAACAAATGAAGAGATTATGGTAGGGTACGAAACCACCTCAAAGTTATCCTTTCTATTCTATCTATTCAAGAGTTCATACTAGAATAACACCTTAAGACACAAATCAACCAAAACCCTAATTTCACCTAGATACTCCAATGTCACCTCAAGTATCCGTGGGTATGATTATACGATATGCATCACACAATCTCAGATTCATCTATTCAACCAACACAAAGTACTTCAAAGAGTGCCCCAAAGTTTCTACCGGAGAGTCAAGACAAAAACGTGTGCCAACCCCTATGCATAGGTTCATGGGAGGAAACCGCAAGTTGATCACCAAAACATACATCAAGTGGATCACGTGATATCCCATTGTCACCACAGATAAACACGGCAAGACATACATGAAGTGTTCTCAAATCCTTAAAGACTCAATCTGATAAGATAACTTCAAAGGGAAAACTCAATCCATTACAACAGAGTAGAGGGGGAGAAACATCATAAGATCCAACTATAAT
Organism: Triticum dicoccoides; assembly: GCF_002162155.2. Taxonomy (NCBI): domain Eukaryota; kingdom Viridiplantae; phylum Streptophyta; class Magnoliopsida; order Poales; family Poaceae; genus Triticum; species Triticum dicoccoides. The sequence goes on from NC_041387.1 coordinate 490,691,098, forward strand.
AGCAAAGCTCGCGATACATCAAGATCGTTCCATAGAGAGAACACGAGAGAGAGAGAGAGAGAGAGAGAGAGAGAGAGAGAGATCAAACACATAACTACTGGTACATACCCTCGGCCCCGAGGGTGAACTACTCCCTTTTGTCATGGAGAGTGCCAAGATGATGAAGATGGCCACCGGTGAGGGATCCCCCCTCCGGCAGGGTGCCGGAACAGGCTCCCGAGAGGTTTTTGGTGGCTACAGAGGCTTGCAGCGGGGGAACTCCTGATCTATTGTTTGCTTCAATGTTTTTAGGGTATATGGGAATATATAAGCAAAAGAAGTCAATCGAGGGAGTCTCGAGGGGCCCACGAGACAGGGGGCATGCCCAGTAGGGGGGGGGCACCCTCGTGGCCACCTCGAAACTTCCTTGACTTCAACTCCAAGTCTCCTGGATTGCTTCCGTTCCAAAAATAACGATCCCGAAGGTTTCATTCCGTTTGGACTCCGTTTGATATTCCTTTTCTTCGAAACACTGAAATAGGCAAGAAAACAGTAATATGGGCTGGGCCTCCGGTTAATAGGTTAGTCCCAAAAATAATATAAAAGTGTATAATAAAGCCCATAAACATCCATAACAGATAATAATATAGCATGAATGCTTCATAAATTATAGATACGTTGGAGACGTATCAGCATCCCCAACCTTAATTCCTGCTCGTCCTCGAGTAGGTAAATGATAAAAGAAAGAATTTATGAAGTGTGAATGCTAGCAGGTGCACAAGTTTGATCAATGATAATTTCAATCACCTTTTCTAGCACAATTATATGTCATAATAGTGGTTCATCTCATAAAACTTCTCTAGATCAAGTAACAAGCTATTTACATGTTAAAGCATAGACCATAAACTTTCTTGAAAACTAGCAAACATCTTTCTTAGTCATCAAACAATTACAATTCATCTTATTTTCAGGAAGGGTCTATGTCAGAGCTTTGATTTAGCAAACTCCACATACTCAACTATCATATAGTCTTCTAAAATTGCTAACACTCACGCAATACTTATGGTTATGGAGTTTTAATCGGACACTGAGAAAGATAGGGGCTTATAGTGTTGCCTCCCAACGTATTCACCTTTGGGTGATGTCAACAATAATAGTTCATGCTAACTTACATCCAATTGGATATATATATCAGGATCTTTCCAACACGAGGTGCTTGCCAAAGGATAAAATGAAAAAGGGAAAGGTGAAGATCACCTTGACTCTTGCATAAAGTAAAAGACATAAAGTAAAAGATAGGCCCTTCGTAGAGGGAAGCAGAGGTTGTCATGTGCTTTTAGGGTTGGATGCACAAAATCTTAATGCAAAAGAACGTCACATTATATTGTCACTTGTGATATGAACCTTTATTATGTAGTCTGTCGCTTTTATTACTTCCATATCACATGATCCTATAAAGCTTATTTTCTCCGCACTAATAATTCATACATATTTAGAGAGCAATTTTTATTGCTTGCAACATGACAACTTACTTGAAGGATCTCATTCAATCCATAGGTAGGTATGGTGGACTCTCATGGCAAAAACTAGGTTTAAGGATATTTGGAAGCACAAGTAGTATCTCTACTTGGTGCAAGGAATTTTGGCTAGCATGAGGGGGAAAGGCAAGCTCAACATGTTTGAATGATCCATGACAATATACTTTAACTGAGATGTGAGAAAACATAACCCATTATGTTGTCTTCCTTCTCCAACATCAACTCTTTAGCATGTCATACTTAATGAGTGCTAACAATTATAAAAGATGTCGAAGATAGTATATTTATATGTGAAATCTCTCCTCCTTCAATATTCTTTCATGAATTGTTCAAATGACCAATACAATGCTTGCTAACCTTCAATAAATTTACAACCTCTACTTCTTAGATGTGAAGTCATTACTCCCCATGGGATAAGCAAATGATACATATATAATTTCAGATTTATGACATTCAACTCATTCAACCATTTACTCATAGGATATAATTGAAGCACACGAGTAAATGACAAACTACTCCAAAAAGATATAAGTGAAGATCAATGAGTAGTTAAATAATTATGTAACTATGTGAAGACTCTCTCTCATTTAAGAATTTCAGATCTTGGTATTTTATTAAAACAGCAAGCAAAACAAAATAAAAAGACATTGCAAGGATAGCACAACTCATGTGAAGAAGCAAAAACTTAGGCTCAACTGATACTAACCGATAATTGTTGAAGAAGAAAGGTGGGATGCGTACCGGAGCATCCCCAAGCTTGGATGCTTGAGACTTCTTGAAATATTATCTCGGGGTACCTTGGGCATCCCGAAGCTTGAAATTTTGTGTCTCCTTAATTCCTCTCATATCATGGTGTCTCTTTTTATCAAAAGCTTCATCCACACCAAACTCAACAAGAACTCGTGAGATAAGTTAGTATAAACCAATGCAAAAACCTTATCATTTCCTACTGTAACAAATCACTAAAATTATTATTCAACATTGCATACTAAATGCCTCTGCATATTTAATACTCCTATCCTCAAATAGAATCATTAAACAAGCAAACATATGCAAACAGTGCAAACATAACAGCAATATACCAAAACAGTATAGTCTGTAAAGAATGCAAGAGTATTAATACTTCACTAACTCCAAACATTATGAGAAAAATACTACGCTGTAGAAGATTTATCAGAGCTCATTATGCAAAAAAATTCAACATTACATCATTCTCTGACTTTTCTAGGAAATTTTTTGCAACAGCGGTAAACTTTCTGTTTTCAAACAGCAACATGTATACTAGCAAAATAAGCATGGTAAAGGCTATCTTGACATTTTTATTGAAAATAAAGATGTAAAACATTATTATAAATAACAGCAAGCAAATACTAGCAAAAGAAAATGACTCTCCAAGAAAAACACATATCATGTGGTGAATAAACATATAGCTCCAAGTAAAGTTACTGATAGACGAAGACGAAAGAGGGAATGCCTTCCGGGGCATCCCCAAGCTTAGGCTCTTGGTTGTCCTTGAATATTACCTTGGGGTGCCTTGGGCATCCCCAAGCTTAGGCTCTTGCCACTCCTTATTCCATAGTCCATTGAATCTTTACCCAAAACTTGAAAACTCCACAACACAAAACTGAACAGAAAACTCGTAAGCTCCGTTAGTATAAGAAAATAAAACCACCACTTAGGTACTGTAATGAACTCATTATAAATTCATATTGGTGTAATATCTACTGTATTCAAACTTCTCTATGGTTCATACCCTCCTATACTACTCATAGATTCATCAAAATAAGCAAACAACACATAGAAAACAGAATCTGTCAAAAACAGAACAGTCTGTAGTAATTTGTATCAAATGTATACTTATGGAACTCCAAAAATTATACCAAATTAGGAAGTCCTAAGAAATTTGTGTACCAATCCATAGCAAAAAGAATCAGATCATAAGCTCGTTTCTGTGAATTATCAAAACTAATTTACCGGGTGCAAAAGTTTCTGATTTTCAGCAGGATCAACACAACTATTACCGTAAGCTATCCTAAAGGTCTTACTTGGCACTTTATTGAAACAAAAGCTATAAACATGATTACTACAGTAGCATAATCATGTGAGCACACAATAACAGTAGGGGTAAATATTGGGTTGTCTCCCAACAAGTGCTTTTCTTTAATGCCTTTCTAGCTAGGCATGATGATGACAATGATGCTCTCATAAAAGATAAGGATTGAAACATAACGGGAGCATCATGAAGCATATGACTAGTGAGGGAGTCCTGGATTAGGGGGTGTCCGGATGGCCGGACTATGACCTTTGGCCGGACTCCCGGACTATGAAGATACAAGATTGAAGACTTCGTCCCGTGTCCGGATAAGACTTTCCTTGGCGTGGAAGGCAAGCTTGGCGATTCGATATGAAGATATCCTCCCAGTGTAACCGGCTCTGTGTAACCCTAGCCCTCTCCGGTGTCTATATAAACCGGAGAATTTTAGTCCGTAGGACGAACACCAATCATACCATAGGCTAGCTTCTAGGGTTTAGCCTCTCTAATCTCGTGGTAGATCAACTCTTGTACTACCCATATCATCAATATTAATCAAGCAGGAGTAGGGTTTTACCTCCATCGAGAGGGCCCGAACCTGGGTAAAAACATCGTGTCCCTTGTCTCGTGTTACCATCCGCCTAGACGCACAGTTCGGGACCCCCTACGCGAGATCCGCCGGTTTTGACACCGACATTGGTGCTTTCATTGAGAGTTCCTCTGTGTCGTCACCTTTAGGCCCGATGGCTCCTTCGATCATCAACCACGACGCGGTCCAGGGTGAGACTTTTCTCCTCGGACAGATCTTCGTATTCGGCGGCTTCGCACTGCGGGCCAATTCGCTTGGCCATCTGGAGCAGATCGAAAGCTACGCCCCTGGCCATCAGGTTAGATTCGGAAGCTTAAACTACATGGCTGACATCCGCGGGGACTTGATCTTCGACGGATTCGAGCCACGGCCGAGCGCGCCGCACTGTCACGAGGGGCATGATCTAGCTCTGCCGTCGGATAGCGCCCGGAGCGCCGCTCAGGCATCCCCTCCGACCATTAGCTCGGAGTCGACTGCGCTAGTCGGGGACGGACAGTTGGACGCCGCCCCAGGAGCCGCAATCTCTACGGCGATAGAGCCGAATACCAGCCTAGTCCTTTGTAAGGCCAGTGACTCCAAGGTGCCGGACTCCTTCCCAGACTCCGGATCACCCGCACCCCTTCCGATAGGACCCAATTGGGCTCCGATCATGGAGTTCACCGCCGCGGACATCTTTCAGCGCTCGCCCTTTGGCGACATCCTGAATTCCCTAAAGTCTCTCTCCTTGTCAGGAGAGCCCTGGCCGGACTATGGTCAGCAAGGTTGGGATGCGGACGACGAAGAAATTCGAAACCCAACTACCACCCACTTCGTAGCGACTGTCGACGATCTAGCCGACATGCTCGACTTTGACTCCGAAGACATCGACGGTATGGACGCCGATGAAGGAGAGAATCAAGAACCAGCGCCTATAGAGCACCGGACAATCACCTCATCACACGATGTATGCATGGTGGACACACCTAAAAGAAGCAACGACAAGGATCAAAAGGGCGCAACCAGGGATCGTTCCCTCGAAAAAAAATCAAAGCGGCGGCGTAAGCGCCGTGCCAAGCCCCACCTCGACAGAGACCCAGCCATAGAGCAGGGCGAATCAACGGACGATGAACATGCCATCGAGCATTAGTCCAAACAGGGCGGACAAACTGAACAATCCGTCCCCAGCAAAGATAATAGTCCGGACAACCTCACGCCGGACAAGTCGCCGGAACAGAAGAACCTCCGCCAAAGGCTCGTCACCACTGCGCGTAGCCTGAAAAAGCAGAAGCGGAAGCTCAAAACAGCGGAAGATGCACTCATAATCAGATGGGGCAAAGTACTCGATACCGCACATAAGTACGGCAGCAGTCATCACACAAAGAGCTATCCGAAGCGGAAATTACTACCGGAATTTGATGAAGAGGCCTTAGAGCCCCCACAGTCAAAAAAAAGGAAGCCACCAGGCCGGATAGACGACCCCATGATCGACATCAAGTGACAAAGGGCGCCGCACTCAATCCGGTACGCGATCCGCCCAAGGATTCGCATCAAAAAAACGGTCCAACCAGATCCATCTATGGGACAAGAAAGCAAGCTCCAGTAAGCAATGCAACGCAAAAAATATCTGAATATCGCGGCACACCTACATACAGGGGTGCCGCACATCCCCTATGTTTCACCGATGAGGTACTGGACCATGAATTTCCAGCGGGATTCAAGCCCGTAAACATAGAAGCATACGATGGAACAACAGACCTTGGAGTCTGGATCGAGGATTATATCCTCCACATACACATGGCTAGAGGAGATGACCTTCACGCCATAAAATACTTACCCCTTAAGCTCAAAGGGCCAGCCCGGCATTGGCTGAAAAGCCTTCCCGAAAACACCATAGGAAGTTGGGAAGAGCTCGAGGATGCTTTCCGGGAAAATTTTCAAGGGACCTATGTCCGACCTCCGGATGCAGACGATCTGAGTCATATAACTCAACAACTCAGAGAGTCAGCCCGGAAACTCTGGAACAGATTCCTTACCAAAAAGAATCAGATAGTCGACTGTCCGGACGCCGAAGCCCTAGCAGCTTTCAAACATAGCGTCCGAGATGAATGGCTCGCTAGACGCCTCGACCAAGAAAAGCCAAGAACAATGGCCGCATTGACAAGCCTCATGACCCGCTTTTGCGCAGGAGAGGATAGCTGGTTGGCAAGAAGCAGCACCAGCGACCCAAGTACATCCAAACTCAGGGATGGAAACGGGAAACCGCGCCGTAACAAAGAACATCGCCAGATCAAGGATAATAGCCCGATGAGCACGGCAGTCAACGCCGGATTCAAAAGCTCTCGGCAAAATCAGAAAAAGCCGCCCCCAAAGATGACAGGGACGAGCCATCTAACATCAACAAAATCTTGGACAAAATATGTCAAATCCACAGTACTCCCGGGAGACCTGCAAACCACACCCACAGAGATTGTTGGGTCTTCAAGCAATCCGGAAAAATCAACGCCGAACACAAGGGGCTCGACACACCAAGCGAGGATGACGACGCACCCCACAAGCAGAACACCGGAGAACAAAAGAAGTTCCCACAAGAAGTCAAAACAGTAAATTCACTTCAGGTGACAAAAGGGAAAAACAAAGTGGCGCCTACGAAGATACGCGCCATACGGCCTACCCCAGAGGAGCCCTGCCACTGGTTGTTACAGCCAATCACCTTCGATCATCAGGATTACTCTAGAGGTATCCGGAATGCAGGCTGGACTGCCTTGGTCTTAGATCCGGTTATTGATGGACTCCAATTTACACAAGTCCTAATGGACGGCGGCAGTGACCTAAACCTGCTATATCAGGACACAATCCGCAAACTGGGAATAAACCCAGCAATAATTCGCCATGGCAACACTTCCTTTCAAGGAGTCACACCAGGCCCAGATACCCAGAGTATGGGTTCCCTTCCGTTAGAAGTCATGTTCGGCTCCCCCGACAACTTCCGAAGCGAAAAACTAACCTTCCACATCGCCCCATTCATAAGTCGCTATCAAGCGCTACTGGGACGCGAAGCTTTCGCCCGCTTTAACGCAATACCGCATTACGCATCCCTCACACTCAAAATGCCCGGTCCACGAGGCATCATCTCATTAAAGGGAAATATCAAGTGTTCCCCGAAGTGCGGATAATGGTGCGGCTGCCTTGACAGCCGCACACTAATCCAACTTTACTACCCCGGACATGGCTCGACGAGTCCGGCGTAAACATACAAAGGCTTAATAGCCGCATAACCCTGTACAAGGGGCTCCGCATGTTTACACCAGGAGACAATACAACTCAATTCTACTCATGTTTCTGTATTATATTTTGTTTATTTTAACATAGACTTCTCGCACGATTATTTTCCACTAAGTTCCTCTCTTTCGCAGACAAACACCGTGCTACAGCCGTCCAGGATACGGCACAACGGAGACACAGGCGCAGACGTGCAGTAGGGACCCGTTTCAAGGATTCTTTCCATATTAAGACCATGCGTAAACCTTTTTTACTGTCTCTTGTTGATAACATCCCCCGGTTTTTCTATAACCGAGGAGGAGGCTGGCGTCTTGGCATGTGGCCATGGCAGAATTTTGCGCGTTCTTGGCCACCAGGGGCTTTTACCAAGTGCTTTTGTTCGGCCCATTTTCATAAAGACCGAATACCTTAGGGAGTGTTCGGCATCGCGAGTTTGGCCTTATATGCATCAGCTCCGAATCATGTCTTTGGTAAAATGTTGGGTTTACCCGGCTCCTGTGTTTTGCTGCCTTATGTTCCGCTCTATCGGCTAAGGCGGCACCAGGAGAACTACTGCGATTGTGCCCCGGTTCGGCCAGGCGAGCACCTCAGTAGAGAAAGCCGAAAACTGACTGTCATGATATAGCGAGATACTGGTCAACCACTCAATGACTTCCAGAATCTTTAGGATTCCTCTGCATTAACGAAAGGCCGCTTCCCGGCCAGGCACACACGCGCCCCGAATTCAGGCGAGCGCGGTGCCCCTAGGGCCTATTCAGTAGCCCCACTGTCAAACTCCTATGGCTAAGTGAAAGTGATAAAGCATTATAGTCCGGTTGCCTAGTTTGCTGTGCTATCACCTCCTTTATAGGACCAAGATGTTGGATTAAGTGTGAAAAGGCGCCTTCTGTGAACACCCCTGTCGGTGTCAAAACCGGCGGATCTCGGGTAGGGGGTCCCGATCTGTGCGTCTAGGCGGATGGTAACAGGAGACGAGGGACACGATGTTTTTACCCAGGTTCGGGCCCTCTTGATGGAGGTAAAACCCTACGTCCTGCTTGATTAATATTGATGATGTGGGTTACAAGAGTGGATCTACCACAAGATCAAGGAGGCTAAACCCTAGAAGCTAGCCTATGGTATGATTGTTGTTCGTCCTATGGACTAAGGCCATCCGGTTTATATAGACACCGGAGAGGGCTAGGGTTACACAGAGTCGGTTACAAAGGTAGGAGATCTACATATCTGTATCGCCAACCTTGCCTTCCACGCCAAGGAAAGTCCCATCCGGACACAGGACGAAGTCTTCAATCTTGTATCTTCATAGTCTTGGAGTCCGGCCGATGATGATAGTTCGGCTATCCGGACACCCCCTAGTCCGGAACTCCCTCAGTAGCCCCTGAACCAGGCTTCAATGACGACGAGTCCGGCGTGCATATTGTCTTCGGCATTGCAAGGCGGGTTCTCCCTCCGAATAGTTTATAGAAGATTGTGAACACCAGGATAGTGTCCGGCTTTGCAAAAATAAATTCCACATACCACCATAGAGAAAATATTACACAAGATCAATCTGCTGACGTATTCTATGGCGTGACGTCACACCACTTCCAAGCCTTTACTCGAATTGTTTTTATTGTTCTACCTCAGCGCGTTTAGCGAGGCGGTTTCCTTGGCACGTTTTGTTGAAGAAGAGATCGTGTTCCCCTTATTCCGGGATTCCCATCAATACGGACGTGGGTAACCCAACCGCGCCATTAATTGTGACGCTTGGGAGATAAGCGAGTTTTACCAGGCCGATGGGGACGCGTGTTTCCGTCCACCCATATAAGGGGATAAAGATCCAACCTTTTTACCTGCGCCTTCTTCCTCCTTGGCTTATCCATCTCTGCGAACTCGAGCTCTAGCGCCCAAGTCCGCACTTCTCACCTCAACCTTCTCCAACTATGTCCGGAGCGGGAGGCAAGTGGATGGCCTCCTCCATCATGGAGGGGCAGATCCAGAAGCTGCGCGACGCCGGATACTTGTGTAGCGACCTGACCCGAATGGATCACGTCTACTGTGCTACGGTGTCATCCCTGGATCAGTAATGCTGACACCACACAGTACATCGAGGTTTTATAGCAGAGTTGCAATCACACACTTATTACATCAATGGCTCAAAAAGAACTTATTACAATAAATATGGCTTAAGGCCATCTAATAACGATAACAGCGGAAAGCTTGGAAGATAAGTGAGTCCATCAACTCCATCGGCATCACTGAGTATAGAACCACGACCTAAACGCACCTCAATCGTCGTCTGAAAAGTCTGCAACATTAACGTTGCAGCCCGAAAACGGGTCAGCACATGGAATATGCTGGCAATGTAACACATAAAGAGTAATGAAACAATAAGCCTATACTACATGCTTTATGGCTGGTGGTAAGGCTCTATGGTTACAGTTTTGCGAAAAGCCAATTTTTCCCTACATCAAAGGAATAATTTTGTTTAACTATCATGGTGGTTGTTAAACATTGAGAATGGTTGACAGCATCCTCAATCCCAATTTAAAAGTACTCATTAAAACCCAATAGCTTTTATTAGAGGTAACATGTTGAGATTCACAAAGATATTCAAGTACTAGATACTCAAAATGTCCATAACCGGGGACACGGCTAATCATGATTAGTTTGTTACTCTGCAGAGGTTTGCGCACTTTTCCCCACATGACTCGATCGCCTCCGTTTGTTTTCTCGCACTACATGGTGTTTGAGAAACGGATGACCGAGACATAGTCTTTCAGAAGCACTAGCACCTTACATGTGGGGTAGACCGGTACACCTACATCCCCTACATCTGCTAGTCCACCCCGTAAGAGTTCGCACAACTTAGTCAACTATGCTAGAGCCCATAGTAGCATGTGGATGCACACGGAAGTTTCTAGCATGAAAGATCTTATGATCCCTTAGAGCCTGGGTGGCGGTCCGAAAAAAAACAGGCAAGTCCTGATAGACATCAGGTGCCTCAATCCACCCAGATGTGTGTTTAGGTTGCCACCTTAGATAAGCCATTAATTAACAATCTCACATCTGTCATGGATATTCACTCACCCAATCCACGTCTACTAGCATAGCATAGCATAATAAGCAAACGTAGAAGTAACTCCCAAGGTTTCATAAGTAACAGGTAATAGGTACTACCTCAATTCTACTTCCCATCCCACAATTTAATTAGATCCTAACAATGCAAGTGTTTGAGGGTTTGATCTAATGCAATAAAACTGGGTAGTAGGAAAGATATGATCAAGTGTTACTTGCCTTGCTGATGATCCGCGAGTCCTAGGGTTTCGAAGTAACAAGCGGCGCAATCCGGGTAATCTATCGCAGACAAACAACAAGCATACAATAAGTACTCATCTAATGCACAGGGAAATCTCGAATAAAAGATCTAACCAGAGAGTTCAACTTAAGAACCCTGGTTGCAAAAGAATCGAATCAAATAAAGCATCAAAAGTCAAACGACGAAAGAAAACAACTCGGTTCTAGCAAGTTGAAACTAGGTCAAAATTTTACAGTAACAAAACTTAGTTTAAGTTGGTTAGTCGGAACGGCGGTTTCGAGGCGAAACTCCAGGCATTTGAATCACCTGATTCCGATAAACGAGCGAAAAGAAAGACTAGAAAGAAGATCGGATCTGAAATCACGATCGGAAGAATCGCGGAATAAATCCGACGAGAAAAGAGAACGACGAACGGTTAAACGAACGGACGTTCATTAACCTAGAAGAATCCGGTGATCACGTTCGTTAGGACGAACGGTCCGGCGAATGGTAAAAAGGCAACTAAATCGGAGAAGAAAACGAATCCGATCTAGGGTTTCGGAGAAGAAATCCGAACGAAAAACTGATCTAGAAAACCGGAACGGTTTAGAGAAGAAAAGAATCGGAACGATTAGAAGAAAACGATCCGAGAAAAGAAAAGGTGACGCGGCGCGGGGCTAGTACCTCGAAGAGCGAGGGGCTCCGGCGGCGGCGTAAGGCGGCGGCGGCGTTGGGTGTGGGGTGGCGCGGTGGTGAGGCGGCGGCGGCGTTGGGTGGCGCGGTGGTGAGGCGGCGGCGGCGTTGGGTGGCGCGATGGTGAGGCGGAGGAGAGGAGAGGTGTTGGTTTGATGGTTTAGAGGGGGGGTGCTTGGGTATTTATATTGGGGAGGGGAGGGTTTTTGCTTGGGGTAGGGGGCAAGAAATAGATTAGGATTAGGAATAGATCTAGGATTAGATACGGAATAAACGAAGTAGGAAAAGAGTCCTACTAGGACAAGGAAAAAGGAGTGGCTCCCTGGCCCCCTTGGTGCGTGCGCGCGCGGTGGCCTTGGCCTTGGCCGGCCGGCGGCTAGCAGCTTGGGCCTTTGGCCCAAGGCGCTGCAGTTTTTTT
>NC_041387.1:490703096-490735957 GCF_002162155.2 Triticum dicoccoides
AGGGGAGGGTTTTTGCTTGGGGTAGGGGGCAAGAAATAGATTAGGATTAGGAATAGATCTAGGATTAGATACGGAATAAACGAAGTAGGAAAAGAGTCCTACTAGGACAAGGAAAAAGGAGTGGCTCCCTGGCCCCCTTGGTGCGTGCGTGCGCGGTGGCCTTGGCCTTGGCCGGCCGGCGGCTAGCAGCTTGGGCCTTTGGCCCAAGGCGCTGCAGTTTTTTTTTTTAAACGGTCTCGCGCGCAGAGCGACAAAATAAAAAAAATCTAGACGAACTCCAAAATTAATACAGTAAACTTTCCCCGACTCCTAAAAATGAGTCGAACAAAAATGAACTTTACTCGGGGCCTAAATGCAAATTTTTTTTTTAAAACACGCATTTTTCCCTAAGGCAAATAAAACGCAAATAAAACTCCGGCAAAACCAAAATGGGTTTATTTATTAAATCTTCATTATTCCTAAATTTGGGAAAGTCATATTATTCCCTCTCTCAAAATTTTTATAGGAAAACTTTATGAAGATAATTAAATAAATCCAAATGATCCTATTTTCAAAATTTGAGAAATCCCAAATATGAAAATAATGAAACTTCCAACTCTCTCCGAGGGTCCTTGAGTTGCGTGAAATTTTCTAGGATCGGAAAATGCGAGAAAAACATGGTATGCATGATGACCTAATGTATAACATTCCAAATTGAAAATTTGGGATGTTACAAACCTACCCCCTTAAGATGAATCTCGCCCTCGAGATTCGGGTTGGCTAGAAAATAGGTGAGGGTGGTCCTTGAGCAAAACTTCCTCTCTTTCCCAGGTGGCTTCATCCTCAGTGTGGTGGCTCCACTGAACTTTACAAAACTTGATAACTTTGCTGCGGGTAACTCTGCTGGCATAATCGAGAATCTTAATAGGTTTTTCCTCATATGTCAAGTCATCCTTCAACTGATGGTACCCTGATCGCAAGTCGATCTTGGAAAACACTTTGGCTCCTTGCAAACGATCAAACAGATCATTTATCATTGGTAGTGGGTACTTGTTCTTGATTGTTACCGCATTCAATTCACGATAATCAACAACCATTCTCAAAGATCCATCCTTCTTCTCCACTAACAAAACGGGTGATCCCCAAGGTGAAGAGCTTGGGCGTATATAACCTTTATCCAATAGCTCCTTAATCTGCTTCTTGATTTCTGCCAAATCTTGTGCTGGCATCCTGTATGGTCGTTTCGATATCGGGCCTGTTCCTGGCAATAGTTCAATCAAAAACTCAATGTCTCTATCCGGTGGCATGCCTGGCAACTCTTCCGGAAATACATCAGGAAAATCCTTCGCCACTGGTACTTCTTCCTGCACCACTCCTGATAAGCAATTCACTTGTGTCCTGTTTGGCACATGCCGGGATACATACTTGATCCTTCTTCCTTCTGGTGTGGTAAGCAAAATTGTCTTACTGGCGCAATCGATGTTTCCTCCATACATCGACAGCCAATCCATACCAAGAATCACATCCAGACCTTGGGATTCCAGAATAATTAAATCCGTTGGGAATACATGCCTTCCTATACTCAATGGTACTTGAAAACATCCTTGTCTGGCCATGTATTCTGCTCCTGGCGAGCTTACTAGCATAGGTGTTTTAAGAATCCTAGTGGGCAGGCTATGCTTTTCCACAAATCCCCTTGATATGTATGAATGCGATGCACCAGTATCAAAAAGAACGAGTGCAGTAAATGACTTAACCAAAAACTTACCGATTACTGCATCGGGCTGATCTTCAATCTACTCCACATTAACGTGGTTCACCTGTCCCCTATTGAAAGGGTTCGGCTTCTTCCCAGAGCTTCCATTGCCATTTCCATTCTGGCCTTCAGGACATTCATTGGCATAATGTCCGGTCTTCGAACACTTGAAACAGGTGACTTGACTCAGGTCTCTCTTGGTTGGGGTTGATGGGGTTGTTCGGTTCTGGCCGTTGCTTCCTCCATTCCCATTACCATTCTTGTGGCCATTATGGTTGTGCGAGCTACCTCCTCCATGGGTGTGCTGAAACTTAAATCCCGGTTTAGGGGTAAAACGGGGCTTCTGCTGGGCTCCAGAGTTATACTTCCCATGTCCATACTTCCTCTTACGGTTCTCAATCTGCTGTTGCTTCCCTTCAATCATGATGGCACGATCTACTAACTCCTGGTAGTTATTGAAACTTGCTACCATCAACGGCATGCTGAACTCATCATTCAGTCCTTCTAGAAACTTCTCCTGCTTAGCTACATCCGTAGCAACGTCATCTGGGGCATAACGGGCTAGCTTACTAAACTCCTCCACATACTGGCCAACAGTCCTTCCTCCTTGGCGTAAGTTGCGAAACTCACGCTTCTTTATGGCCATAGCTCCTGCTGAAACATGGGCAGTGCGGAAAGCTTGCTGAAATTGATCCCATGTGACAGTGTCTACCGGGTAAGTGGCTGTGAAATTCTCCCACCATGCGGCTGCGGGTCCTTCAAGCTGATGTGCTGCAAACTTCACTCTTTCTCCATCTGTGCATCCTGCAGTGGTCAACTCCCTTCCTATCTTGCGGAGCCAATCATCTGCTACAATCGGCTCGGTGCTACTGGAGTACACCGGCGGATTTAGTCTAAGGAAACGAGTCAAATGATCCGCAGGTGGTGGTGGTGGGTTGTTGTTGTTGTTCTGCTGATTCTGAACTAACATCTGCATCAATTGATTCTGCTGCTGGATCAACTGAGTGAGCTCTGGTGGAAATCCATTGTCACGTCTCGGAGGCATCTGATGGGTTTAGAAAAGAAGAGAATTTTAGAATAGAATGAGGTCTAAGGGAATCACTACCCAAATGCACATGAGCAAAAGCACACAAAATCACTCCATTCAATCAAACAAGGCTTACAACGATCTATCTATCGCAAGTGCGTGTACTATAATGTTTACATGGGGGAAATACTACTAATATGTGGGGGACTTCTAGAAATTTGAACCGGTGGAAGATTCCATGATGTCTGCTCCAGCTTCGTCTTCAAAATCGGGTTCACTTGGATCCGAATCGGTGTCGTCGAGGATGATGTAGTCGTCTGGACATGCGACGTACTTGTCTTCATTCTTGAGCTCCAATTTCTTCTTGAGTTCTTCAATCTCATACTTAAGATCGTTATTGTGCCTTACGACAGCTACGATCTCGTCCATGTAGTCCTTGCGTAGATTCTTCATCTCTCCTTCTAGCTCGATGATCCTTGCCTTCGCATTCTTCAACTCTACCATATCATTGCACATCTGGTTCTCATGGCGTCGAATGTGCTGGTTTAACTCCTGGATAAAAGCTGCAATGGATCTATCCTTCTTGGGGCTGACTATGTCCCATTTGTCGTCTCGGCGTCCGCAAATCTGGTAGATGGTGTCCTTGGGGTCTTCTTGATAAACTTCTCCAATGCGTCCCATGGTGATGTGAGCTGCCATGCTCTTTCCCAGACTCCAAGTTGGTGCACTGAAAATACTATCTATGGGCTTCGTGATTGGCGCGAATGTTCTTCCCGGAACGTGAGCGTGAATCTTCCAGCGCTCCTCTTCAGGCAGAGTGGCGTTGAAAGTCCCGGTGAAACTTGGTAGTCCAATGTTCAGGTACTGGGTAACTTCCTTCAAGTGAAATCCAAATGGTGTTCCTTCATCCGGTTGGGTGTACTTGATCTTCGCGTCCTTCATCCTAAAGAGTAGAATAGATGAGGAGTTAGAAAATGAGAGGAGAGTAGTGATCTATGGCCTTAACTTAGTGGTCGTGTCCTACAGTCAGCGTGTGCTCAGATACCATCTCTGTAGCGACCTGACCCGAATGGATCACGTCTACTGTGCTACGGTGTCATCCCTGGATCAGTAATGCTGACACCACACAGTACATCGAGGTTTTATAGCAGAGTTGCAATCACACACTTATTACATCGATGGCTCAAAAAGAACTTATTACAATAAATATGGCTTAAGGCCATCTAATAACGATAACAGCGGAAAGCTTGGAAGATAAGTGAGTCCATCAACTCCATCGGCATCACTGAGTATAGAACCACGACCTAAACGCACCTCAATCGTCGTCTGAAAAGTCTGCAACATTAACGTTGCAGCCCGAAAACGGGTCAGCACATGGAATATGCTGGCAATGTAACACATAGAGAGTAATGAAACAATAAGCCTATACTACATGCTTTATGGCTGGTGGTAAGGCTCTATGGTTACAGTTTTGCGAAAAGCCAATTTTTCCCTACATCAAAGGAATAATTTTGTTTAACTATCATGGTGGTTGTTAAACATTGAGAATGGTTGACAGCATCCTCAATCCCAATTTAAAAGTACTCATTAAAACCCAATAGCTTTTATTAGAGGTAACATGTTGAGATTCACAAAGATATTCAAGTACTAGATACTCAAAATGTCCATAACCGGGGACACGGCTAATCATGATTAGTTTGTTACTCTGCAGAGGTTTGCGCACTTTTCCCCACATGACTCGATCGCCTCCGTTTGTTTTCTCGCACTACATGGTGTTTGAGAAACGGATGACCGAGACATAGTCTTTCAGAAGCACTAGCACCTTACATGTGGGGTAGACCGGTACACCTACATCCCCTACATCTGCTAGTCCACCCCGTAAGAGTTCGCACAACTTAGTCAACTATGCTAGAGCCCATAGTAGCATGTGGCTGCACAGGGAAGTTTCTAGCATGAAAGATCTTATGATCCCTTTGAGCCTGGGTGGCGGTCCAAAAAAAACAGGCAAGTCCTGATAGACATCAGGTGCCTCAATCCACCCAGATGTGTGTTTAGGTTGCCACCTTAGATAAGCCATTAATTAACAATCTCACATCTGTCATGGATATTCACTCACCCAATCCACGTCTACTAGCATAGCATAGCATAATAAGCAAACGTAGAAGTAACTCCCAAGGTTTCATAAGTAACAGGTAATAGGTACTACCTCAATTCTACTTCCCAACCCACAATTTAATTAGATCCTAACAATGCAAGTGTTTGAGGGTTTGATCTAATGCAATAAAACTGGGTAGTAGGAAAGATATGATCAAGTGTTACTTGCCTTGCTGATGATCCGCGAGTCCTAGGGTTTCGAAGTAACAAGCGGCGCAATCCGGGTAATCTATCGCAGACAAACAACAAGCATACAATAAGTACTCATCTAATGCACAGGGAAATCTCGAATAAAAGATCTAACCAGAGAGTTCAACTTAAGAACCCTGGTTGCAAAAGAATCGAATCAAATAAAGCATCGAAAGTCAAACGACGAAAGAAAACAACTCGGTTCTAGCAAGTTGAAACTAGGTCAAAATTTTACAGTAACAAAACTTAGTTTAAGTTGGTTAGTCGGAACGCCGGTTTCGAGGCGAAACTCCAGGCATTTGAATCACCTGATTCCGATAAACGAGCAAGAAGATAGACTAGAAAGAAGATCGGATCTGAAATCACGATCGGAAGAATCGCGGAATAAATCCGACAAGAAAAGAGAACGACGAACGGTTAAACGAACGGACGTTCATTAACCTAGAAGAATCCGGTGATCACGTTCGTTAGGACGAACGGTCCGGCGAACGGTAAAAAGGCAACTAAATCGGAGAAGAAAACGAATCCGATCTAGGGTTTCGGAGAAGAAATCCGAACGAAAAACTGATCTAGAAAACCGGAACGGTTTAGAGAAGAAAAGAATCGGAACGATTAGAAGAAAACGATCCGAGAAAAGAAAAGGTGACGCGGCGCGGGGCTAGTACCTCGAAGAGCGAGGGGCTCCGGCGGCGGCGTAAGGCGGCGGCGGCGTTGGGTGTGGGGTGGCGCGGTGGTGAGGCGGCGGCGGCGTTGGGTGGCGCGGTGGTGAGGCGGAGGAGAGGAGAGGTGTTGGTTTGATGGTTTAGAGGGGGGGGTGCTTGGGTATTTATATTGGGGAGGGGAGGGTTTTTGCTTGGGGTAGGGGGCAAGAAATAGATTAGGATTAGGAATAGATCTAGGATTAGATACGGAATAAACGAAGTAGGAAAAGAGTCCTACTAGGACAAGGAAAAAGGAGTGGCTCCCTGGCCCCCTTGGTGCGTGCGCGCGCGGTGGCCTTGGCCTTGGCCGGCCGGCGGCTAGCAGCTTGGGCCTTTGGCCCAAGGCGCTGCAGTTTTTTTTTTTTAAAAACGGTCTCGCGCGCAGAGCGACAAAATAAAAAAAATCTAAACGAACTCCAAAATTAATACAGTAAACTTTCCCCGACTCCTAAAAATGAGTCGAACAAAAATGAACTTTACTCGGGGCCTAAATGCAAAATTTTTTTTTTAAAACACGCATTTTTCCCTAAGGCAAATAAAACGCAAATAAAACTCCGGCAAAACCAAAATGGGTTTATTTATTAAATCTTCATTGTTCCTAAATTTGGGAAAGTCATATTATTCCCTCTCTCAAAATTTTTATAGGAAAACTTTATGAAGATAATTAAATAAATCCAAATGATCCTATTTTCAAAATTTGAGAAATCCCAAATATGAAAATAATGAAACTTCCAACTCTCTCCGAGGGTCCTTGAGTTGCGTGAAATTTTCTAGGATCGGAAAATGCGAGAAAAACATGGTATGCATGATGACCTAATGTATAACATTCCAAATTGAAAATTTGGGATGTTACAACTTGTCCAGTGACATCGCGCATCGGCTCCCCGACGAGGGAGAGCTCATCCCCACCCCCAGGCCCCATGAGAGGGTAGTGTTTCTTCCCCATTTCCTCCGCGGACTGGGCTTCCCACTTCATCCCTTCATCCGGGGGCTCATGTTCTACTATGGCCTGGATTTCCATGATTTCGCCCCGAATTTCATCCTCAACATCTCGGCGTTTATCGTCGTGTGCGAGGCCTTCCTCTGCATCCAGTCCCACTTCGGCTTGTGGCTCAAGACCTTCAGTGTCAAGCCGAAGGTTGTGAAGGGCAGCCAAGCGGAGTGCGGAGGCGCCATGGTGGGCAGGATGTCCCACGTTACGTGGCTGGAAGGCACTTTTGTGGAAACCATCAAGGGGTCACAATCGGGGTGGTTCTACATCACCGAGCCGCGTGACGCCGATTGGGCAGCGGCCCCCGAATTCAGATCCGGCATCCCTACATGGCTCACCTCCTGGAAAGAGAGTGGCCTGATCTGGGGGAATTCGGAGGAGCTGACCGGACTCCAAGCCTGTATCCAGAAGCTGGTGGACATGAAGCTCAAGCTTGTCAACGTAGTCCAGGTCATGCTCATCCGCCGGATTCTCCTGTGCCAACGACGGGGTTTCAACATGTGGGAGTTCGATCCGGCGCAGCACCATACCCTGAGCGCGCTCTTCGACACTACGTACGAAGATGTCTGGAAGGTGCTGTTCAAGGGCGCCGAAGCTCCCGCATCCGCTACCGAAGATCGCGGATTCCGCTCGCAGCGTCCGGTTGACGAGGTAAGTGATTTTGCCACTTGTTTTCCATAGTTTGACTCTATGCGGGATCTAAACTCCCTTTACCTTTGACAGGACTAGCTAGCGAAGGCCGAACGGACTATCTGTCCGGCCCCATTGCCAGAGGACCCAACGGACGCCCGCCTAACGGGGCTGCTGGCTCCGGCACCCCACGTGGTGCCGGAGAAGAAGGCCAAGAAGAAGGCCACGGGGACTCAGAAGAGTTCCCGTTTTCAGGTGCTATCGGATGATGAA
The DNA here is from genome assembly GCF_002162155.2 of Triticum dicoccoides. Lineage (NCBI taxonomy): Eukaryota > Viridiplantae > Streptophyta > Magnoliopsida > Poales > Poaceae > Triticum > Triticum dicoccoides. The sequence goes on from NC_041387.1 coordinate 490,710,797, forward strand.
TCCGAGGCCGACTCCTCCCACCAAGGCGAGAAGGAGAAGAAAGCCTCTCCCCCAGCGGGGGGAGGGAAGAAAAGGAAGGCCTCCCCAATAAGGGAGGCCGAAGGGTCCAAGAAGGGAAAAACTCTTCCCCCGGACCACTCCGCCAATGCCAGTGACGACGACGAGGATTGGCCTCCAAGGGCCAAGCCCCTGGCGAGATCGTAAGTATCCGGACTCCCGAATAACTTCAAGGTTTTTTCTTCTCGCCACATAATGTCTTTCTAATGCCGCATACAACCCTGCAGTCCGCCCAAGGATGATCTTCCCGTTTCGTCGAGCGGGTCCTTGGGTGCATCGGATATGGATTCCCTTCCGACTGCCTCCACCCCCCGTGCCATGGACGACGCCGAGGTGGGTTCCCAGGAATGGACCTACCAGGAGGAGGAGGCCCCGAAGGTGTCGCAGGACAACCTCCCGGAATATGCACCGGACTCAGCCCCGGAGGCCATAGTGGCTCCGGAGTCCGGCGGGCGACCCCTTCGTAAGAAGGGCAAGACCGCGACGCCGGCTGCCTCTGTCCAACCGGAGGTGCCGGACAATTTGCTGGAGGTGCTCAACGGCACCTCCATCGAAGAGGAACACCGCACGGTTATGAGTGTGGTGATTCAGAAGGTTCAGCTCGCCAAGAGCGGGCTGACCGAAGCCTGCAGCAGCCTTCTAACAGGCTTTGAGGTAAGAATTTCAATATATGTAAAATGGTACCGCATAGACAGTAGCCCCTGATGCTCGGTTCGGTGTTCGGAAAGAAAAGCCGGACTGAGGATCTTTAGAAAGATAAACGTAGGAGTAATGAAAATATGTCAATATGGGATTGCAGGTTGTGCTGCTGACCTCCACCGCACTGACTGCGGAGGTCAATACGTTGAAGGAAAACCTCGAGCGGTCCGAGAACGAGCTCAGCCGTGCCAAGAAGCAGCTCGAGGAAAAAGAAGGTGAGTAATACCTTATGAAAATTGTACCTTACAGAAAAGGATTTGGTTGTAAGAAAAATGACAAGGATAACTTGGGTATTGCAGGGGCCACTAACGAGGTGGCGTCCCTGAAGGAGGCGGTGGCCACGGCCGAGCACAATGCGGCCGCGGAGCGCACCGAGCGAGAGAGGCAGGAGGCGCGGGTGGCGGAGGTACAGCAAGAGCTCCAGGATCTCGTGAAAAAACATGAGAGCTTGGAGCGTGACTTGAAGACTCGAGAGTCTGAGGTTGCAACGGCTCTTGAGAGTGCCAAAGCCGCTAAGGCTGAAGCCTACAAGGCCCTCCAGGAGATTGAGGCGGTGAAGAAAATAGCAGCGGGTAAGGCATTTTTCATGCAAAGTAAGCATGTGAGTGTTAATTACCTGTTGCTTACCCGAATTCGGAGCTCTCCAGGAGCGTTCGCAGATCTTCTCGCAGCGTGTCCGATGCTGTCGCATTCTACCGGGCCGAGGAGGGGAGCTCGACGAAGAAGGTCTTCTGGTCTCAGTATGCTGAGGCCGGACATCCGGTGCCCCTTAGTGACCAGCTGAAGCAGCTGGTCGAGCTCCACAAGGCGGCCGAACAGGCCATGAAGGGCCTCATAGTTCGGCTGTGGCCTAAGGAGGCTATGCCTGGGAGCTACTTCAGCCTGGTGCGGCGGCTGGTGGATGTGTGCCCGTGGGTTGAAGTTATCGAGCACTCCGCCTGTATTGAGGGTGCCCGTCGGGCCCTTGCCCGCGCAAAGGTGCACTGGGGCAAGATGGATGCCCAGAAGCTTGTGATGGACCCCCCACTAGAGGGCAAGGAGCATTGCACGCCCGAGATGTATTATAAGAGTGTGCTGAAGGGCGCCCGCACTATTGCGGGTGAGTGCTCCAAAGATGTAATATTTGAGTAGACTCGCATTTTGTTATCCTGTGCGCTGAAAACTTGGTTCATATGCGCTAAGCAACGCTTGTTAATTTAAAATATTACCTTCTATGCGGCTGTTTATCAAATTTGAGAGATGGCAAGTCATCGGCTTCAGCCCCCATGCCACGAGTGCTGGGGTGTTCGGGATAAACTCGATCGCTCTTGTTCCCATTTTTGGGTCCATCTAGGGAGGCGCTCGACACGGTGAACAAGGCAACCGGACTTATAATGCTTGAACACTCTCACTTAGCCATAGAATTCTATAATTTTAAATTTCGGCGAAGCCCCTAGTCTTTGGAAGGCCAAATTTGGGGCGCTATCCACGCCTTGGCCGGACAGTATCCGGCTCCTCGCTCTAAGCGGCATAAGTCTTTAAGGACTCGCAAAAAACCTCTCGAACAGCAACCAGCTCTCGCCTCATCATGACGGTCAGTTTTAGCTTTCTCCACTGAGGCGTTAACCCAGCTCAACTGGGGCACAATCGCAGTGGTTCTCCCAGTGCTACCTTAGCCGATATAACAGAACGTAAGGTACCAAAACATGGGAGCCAGGAAAACCCAACTATTGACCCAAGACATGATTCGGAGCCGATGCATATAGTGCTATAAGTTCGAGGTGCCGCACTTGTGAAAGTGTTCGGACTCATCACACCATGACGTGGGGAACATAAGCCCCTGGTGTGTATTAGCCGTACCAAGGTGTACGGATGCAATATGCCGTCAATGAACATATGTATGAAACGGAAATGCAATTATAAGCAAAAAGGTGCTACATTGTTTTATTCAATAAGTGCTACTACGAATGCAGAACGATACAAATAGTGCAATAAGCAAGGTATGGGACTGTTAAACATGTCCCCCTCCAGGGGAGGCTGCAGATTGGTGTATAAAAATGCTCGTAACGGAGACCACCTGTATGTTCGTCGTAGCCTTTATCCTTCCCTGGCTGTTGCATCGTGAGTTCGGCAGATCTGCTGCCGGACAGGGCCTCTGACGAACGGAGTCCTGTGTGTAAAAATAAAAGGTAAAAAGAAAAGAAAGAAAACAGAACGACACACTAGAGAGCCCCTGGTGCGGTTGAGCCGCAGTCTGGGTTTATCATGGTCGTGCCCCTCTCCCCATGCTCATGGTATCTTCATAGCGTAATGGTGTACGCGAAGGATCCGCTTTAACGTTTCGCAGGAGCTGGGGTTGGGGCCGCACTGCTATGCGTGCTCGGAACGTGCCAGGTGGTCTTGTTGTAAGTTACTCCGGGCGCGCTTAGCTGTGTCCGGCCGCTTAAAGGCCGGACTCGAGAATTGCCTCAAGAGGCTGCATTGCACTTCTGCCGCGAGAGCCGCTGTATGTTCCTCCGTGCGGAGAGAACGTTCAGTGTTTCCATTGACCGTGATGACTCCTCGAGGGCCTGGCATCTTGAGCTTGAGGTATGCGTAGTGCGGCACCGCGTTGAACTTTGCAAACGCAGTACGTCCGAGCAAGGCATGATAGCCGCTGCGGAACAAGACTATGTCGAAGATTAACTCCTTGCTTCGGAAGTTATCCGGGGATCCGAAGACCACTTCCAGTGTAATTGAGCCTGTACAATTGGCTTCTAAACCTGGTATGATGCCTTTAAAGGTTGTTTTGGTAGGTTTAATCCTTGAGGGGTCTATGCCCATTTTGCGCACTGTATCCTGGTAAAGCAGGTTTAGGTTGCTGCCGCCGTCCATCAGGACTCTGGTTAGGTGAAATCCATCGACGATTGGGTCTAAGACCAGTGCGGCAAATCCGCCGTGGCGGATGCTGGTGGGGTGGTCCCTTCGGTCAAAAGTGATCGGGCAGGAGGACCATGGATTGAACTTCGGGGCAACTGGCTCCATCGCGTAGACATCCCTGAGTGCACGCTTCCGCTCCCTTTTGGGTATGTGCGTTGCGTATATCATGTTCACCGTCCGCAGCTGTGGGGGGAAACCCTTCTGTCCTCTATTGTTTGGCGGTTGGGTCTCATCCTCGTCATCGCTATGTAGCCCCTTGTCATTTTTTTCGGCAATTAACTTGCCTGCCTGCTTGAATACCCAACAGTCCCTGTTGGTGTGGTTAGCTGGCTTTTCGAGGGTGCCGTGTATCTGGCACAAGCGGTCGAGAATTCGGTCCAAATTGGAAGGACCCGGAGTAGTTCTTTTGAATGGCTTTTTCCGCTGACCGGGTTTAGAGCCTCTGAATCCGGCATTGACTGCCGTATCCTCAATATGATTGCCGTTAATGCAGCGTTTGTTTTTGTTGCAACGCGGCCTGCCATTTCGGTCCTTGAAGTCCGGACTGCCAGAATTCTTGCTGAGGTTATTGCTGCGTGCTAGCCAGTTGTCCTCACCCGCGCAGAAGCGGGTCATGAGTGATGTGAGGGCTGCCATAGATTTTGGCTTTTCCTGTCCCAGGTGCCGGGCGAGCCACTCGTCGCGCATGTTATGCTTGAAGGCCGCGAGGGCCTCCGCATCCAGACAGTCGACGATTTGGTTTTTCTTGGTTAAGAACCGTGTCCAGAATTGCCTGGCCGATTCGTCTGGCTGCTGAATTATATGGCTTAGGTCATCAGCGTCTGGTGGTCGCACATAAGTGCCCTGGAAGTTATCGAGGAATGCGGCTTCCAGGTCCTCCCAACTCCCAATTGACTCTGCTGGCAAGCTATTGAGCCAATGCCGGGCTGGTCCTTTAAGCTTGAGGGGGAGGTATTTGATGGCGTGGAGCTCGTCACCGCGGGCCATGTGGATGTGAAGGAGATAGTCTTCAATCCAAACCGCGGGGTCTGTTGTGCCATCGTAGGATTCAACATTGACGGGTTTAAACCCTTCGGGGATTTGATGATCCATTACTTCATCTGTGAAGCATAATGGGTGTGCGGCGCCTCTGTACTGGGTGATATCACGAAGGAGCTCAAGGGAGCTTGGTCTATTTTGTTCGGCCCGGCCAGACTTACTGTGTCCAGCGCGACGATTGTCGTCACGTATCGTGGGACGCCCATGCGATCCTTAGATTGATCTTGATTGTCTTGCCTTATCCTCCAATATATCTCGCAAGTCCGGAGTGTTCCCCTGTGGCCGTGTGCTTTTCGAGCGATGCCGGGGTACGGGTCTGGTGAAGGGCCTAGAGGCCATTCTGTCGTGACCACGGGGTGGTCGGTCAGCCGTATTGTCTCCTGGTGATGCGGGTTCGTAAGCCTCCTCCTCTAATCGGGGGAGCAGCTTGCCTTTAGGGTAGCTTTTGGAGGGGCGTTCGAGCTCATGCTCTTCGGCCGTGAGGACTTCAGTCCATCTGTCGGCTAGCAGCTCTAAGCTGTTGCTGCTTTTTCTTGAGGCTGTTCGCCATGGCCATAAGCCTACATTTAAAACGCTCTTGTTCGACGGGATCCTCAGGCACGACGAATTCGTCATCGTCGAGGCTCGCTTCTTCTCCGGAGGGAGACGTATAATCCTCCGCCTCTTCCCCTGCCGCTCCTTCATAAGGGCTGGCGTCTCCGTCCTCCTGCGCTGCATCTTGCTGGAGCGGGTTGTCTTCGGCACTGTCCGGTGTATTATTGTCTCCGGTGCTGGAGTCTTCATTCTTGCTGTGGCAGGATTTAGAGCGGCGCCGCGGACGCGGACGCTTGGGCTGCTTTTTGGAGGGGTCATCCTCCTCTGTTCCTTCGCCATTCCCATCTTTTGGGATCCACCATGTATATGTCATAAGATGAGGTGGCTGTCCAGTGCCCAGTGGGCGCTGGTTCTTGGTCGTCTCCGGCGTCGTCGTCTATACCGTCGATGTCCTCGGAGTCGTAGTCTAGCATGTCGGTTAAATCATCGACAGCGGTTACCAAGTGGGTGGTGGGTGGGTTTTGAATTTCTTCGTCGTCCGCATCCCAACCGTCCTGACCGCAGTCCGGCCAGGGCTCTCCTGATAACAAGAGATATTTTAGCAAACTCAAGATGTCACCGAAAGGTGAGTGTTGGAAGACGTCCGCTGCGGTGAACTCCATGATCGGCGCCCAATCGGATTCGATCAGGGCGGGCGCGGGAGGTTCGGAGTCCGGCAACGAGTCCGGCACCTTGGAGTCACGAGCTTTATGAGGGACAAGGTCAGTGTTTGGCTCTATCGCCGTAGAGGTTGCAGCCCCCGAGGCGGTGTCTAGGCATCCATCCTCGATCTGCGGAGCTGGCTCCGAATTGAAGATCGGAGCGGTTTCGAGTGCGGCCTCCAGGGTACTGTCCGGCGGCAGAGCTAAATCATGCCCGACATGACAGTGCGGCACGCTCGGCTGTGGCTCAAATCCGTCGAAGATCAAGTCCCCGCGGATGTCAGCCGTGAAGTTCAAACTTCCAAATCTGACCTGACGGCCAGGGGCGTAGCTTTCGATCTGCTCCAGTTGGCCAAGCGAATTGGCCCGCAGTGCAAAGCCGCCGAATACGAAGATCTGTCCGGGGAGGAATGTCTCACCCTGGACTACGTCATTGATGATGATCGAAGAAGCCATCGAGCCTATCAGTGACGACACAGAGGAACTCTCAATGAAAGCACCAATGTCGGTGTCAAAACCGGCGGATCTCGGGTAGGGGGTCCCGATCTGTGCGTCTAGGCGGATGGTAACAGGAGACGAGGGACACGATGTTTTTACCCAGGTCCGGGCCCTCTTGATGGAGGTAAAACCCTACGTCCTGCTTGATTAATATTGATGATGTGGGTTACAAGAGTGGATCTACCACGAGATCAAGGAGGCTAAACCCTAGAAGCTAGCCTATGGTATGATTGTTGTTCGTCCTATGGACTAAGGCCATCCGGTTTATATAGACACCGAAGAGGGCTAGGGTTACACAGAGTCGGTTACAAAGGTAGGAGATCTACATATCCGTATCGCCAAGCTTGCCTTCCATGCCAAGGAAAGTCCCATCCGGACATGGGACGAAGTCTTCAATCTTGTATCTTCATAGTCTTGGAGTCCGGCCGATGATGACAGTTCGGCTATCCGGACACCCCCTAGTCCGGAACTCCCTCAACCCCCGTATTATATGCGTGGGGGCTGAAGCCAACGACTGCCTTCTTTCAGGTTATATACATATATACATTAACGGCCGCACAGGAGGCATTCTACTCTTGAAAGCACAAGTATAAAAGGCTTTTATATTTCATCAAAATATTGTTTTACAATAGCACATGCTATACGAATACAACATCCTTCGAGCACTGCGTCTCTATTACACGAGCGCCCTGCAGGACTTCCTCAAAATAGTGCTTGGCAGGTACTCGGCTTTCGTCCGAATCTCGGGATGCAACAACACTGGCTTCCATGTCCGTCCAGTATGTCTTGACACGGGCAAGGGCCATCTGTGCGCCCTCTATGCACGCTGACCTCTTCATCGCATCAACATGCGGCACCGAACCAAGGAACTGCTGCAACAAGCTAAAATAACTCTTTGGCTCTAGCTCTTCCGGCCACAGACGACTCGCGACGTACCTCATGGCGAGTCTGGATAACCTGTTCAGCTCTGCCCAAGCGGCCAAATGGTCGGATACCGAAAGTGGGCGCTCTGGATTGTGGAACTGCGACCAAAAAAGTTCTTCCGATACATGGTCACCTCGACCCCGGAAGTGTTCGGTCGCGTCTGCGGCACTCGCCGCCAAATCCAGATAAGTGTTCGCCGCACTCAACTTCCGGACTAATGGAGCATACTTAGGATCCCCGAACTTCATCCGCGGCATATAGGGCTTTCCAGCCATGATATCTCCGGCCTGACGTAGCTCCTCCTTCATAGCTCTCATTGCAGAGCGAGTGTCCTTGGCCTCGGCAGTGACCTTTTTAAGGTCCTTCTGAGCCACCCTATCTTCTTGTTCAAGAAGTTTACAGCGGTCGGCAGCATCCTTCAATTTTATAGCCATCTCGGCTATTACTTTCTTGCTATGGCAGTGAGCAGCCTGTTCGGCTTTTAGCTCTTCAGCCGCTTTAACGGCAGCCACATCACTTTTCCTCTCTTTCTCCTTGGCTCGGGCAAGTTCCGCCCGAAGGTTCTCCACGGCAGCAACACCATCTACATTAAGCACATATATTATAAGGCACGAGCATCGATCTCCTCTTATCAGATGTCTTTGGAGACATTACATACCTTGTGCCTCGTCTAGCCGCTTATTTACAAGCGCGATGTCGGCATCTGCTATGTCAAGTTGCCGCTTTAGCTCGGCAGATTCATCAGTCCGGCTAGCCACCGAACGCCTCGCCACCTACATAGAAAAGGTGACATATTATACCTAGGATTACGGTCCTCTGTGCATCGTCATTTTTGCCAACACATAGAGTCTCAGGGGCTACTATTTATACAGGGCACATTTTATATATGCGGCTCTACCAAAAGGTACACCTTTTCACGTACCTCAAAGCCTGTCAGTAAACTCCTGGCGGCCTCATACAATCTGATTTCCGCGGATGAAATCCTTCCAATCACCGTGTTCATTAACACAGGGTGTTCTTCTGAGATAGACGCTCGCCCGAGCAGATCCTTCAGCCCCTCCGACCGCGCACCAGAGGGTGCCAGACTAGTCTAACAATCTTTTTCAGGGTCCGGACTTGGAGAAACCCTCCGAGACGACACCTCAGGTTCACCTGCCTCGTAAGACGGTACAGCTGGGGGAGGCGTTTCGCTCTCCATCATCTCCAGACAAAGATCCCCTGAAGATGAGCTCTGCTGAGAACGGTTGAGATCCGAACTGCAAGGTAATATTTTAGTTATCTTCCTCAAAAATAAAACAGGGATGTCACTCATTTTGGAATCCCTCTCTTTACTTACGGCTCGGTGGAGAGCTGATCCCCTTGGGGGCGCAATACGGCCGGGGCATTCACCAGCGCCGGACCCTCTGACGAAGATTTCTTCCCCCGCTTTGAGGTCATTGCCTCTGGGTCGTCAGAGGCGGTCCTTTTCTTTCCTTGGTTGGAGGAATTCTCAATTCCTCCCTTCCCGACAGCCTCTTTCGCGGAGGCGGTAGCTCCTGGGTTCCCCTCTTCCCCTTCTTCCGAAGGCGCAATCTTCAGCATCCTGGTCAACATGGGATCCGGCGTGTTCTCGGGCAGGGGGGCCGGACACCTGATAAGCTTTGCTTTCGCTATTCACTCCTGTTCAAAGGACAACTCTTTTAAGGGCAGTTTTATGATAAAAATACAGATGGCGTGTCCGAATACGGGGCTACTTACTTGAGCATCCGGGCGATTGCAGCTGATACCTGCGTCCTCGAACAAGTCCGAACACCTTGCTTGTGATCCGAAGAACAATTTGTACATCTTCATGGGCGTTGTGCCCATAAAATGTTGGAGGACTTGCGGTCCCTCCGGATTAAATTCCTACAGGCGGAGAGGGCGACTTTTGCAGGGCAGCATGCAGCGAATCAGCATAACTTGCGCCACTACGGTCAAGTTGATATCTCTTTCTAGGAGATCTCGAATGCGGCCCTGCGGCAAGGGCACGTCTTTGGACGGCCCCCAGATAAGCCCTTCATTGACCCATGACGCTAGCCGAGGTGGGGGACCCGAGCGAAAAGCAGGTGGCGCCACCCATGTGGTGCCCCTGGGGGCTGTGATGTAAAACCAGTCCCGTTGCCATAAGCCGAACTCCTCTTGAAAAGAGCCCTCGGGCCATGGAGCGTAGGCCATCTTGCTTATGGTAGCCCCTCCGCACTCAGCGTGCCGCCCCTCAATCATCTTCGGTTCTACCTTGAAGGTTCTAAGCCACAATCCAAAGTGAGGAGTAATATGGAGGAAGGCCTCACACACGACAATGAACGATGAGATTTGGTCGTGAAATTCCAGCCCATAATAAAACATGAGCACCCTCACAAAGGGATCAATCGGGAAGCCTAGCCCCCGAAGGAAGTGAGATGTGAACACCACGCTCTCACCGGGCTGGGGAGTGGGAATAGCCTGCCCTTGAGCAGGCAGCCTATGCGAGATTTCACCGGTTAGATACCGGGCATCTCTCAGCTTTCGCATGTCCTCTTTCGTAACGAAGGAGGGCATCCACCGGCCTTGGAGGTTGGAGCCGGACATCATCGAAGGTCCGAAGCGCCTGAATCTGGAGCTTTGGGTGTTGGAACTCGAGGCGAGGGGCGGATTTGATTGAATTGAAAAGAAAGGAGTCGAGCCTTGGTCTCTTTATAAAGAGGTTGAATACCAAGAGCCCTCCCCGTGACCATTTGGGACTCACTTTCAATTAGGAAGCCATACCAAAGGCACGGTTGGGTTACCCACGCTCGTATTGATGAGAATCCCGGAATAAGGGGACACGATCTCTGCTTTGACAAGACGTGCCGAGGAAACCGCCTCGCTAAACACGCTGAGCTGGAACAGTAAAGCGATTCGAATAAAGGCTTGGCCGTGGCGTGATGTCATGCTGTGGAATACGTCAGCAGATTAGATTTGTGCACATATTATTCTCTCTACGATGGTATGTGGAACTTATTTTGCAGAGCCGGACACTATCCTTGTGTTCAACATCTTCTATGAAATATTCGGAGGAGGAACCCGCCTTGCAATGCCGAAGACAATTTGCGCGCCGGACTCGTCGTCATTGAAGCCTAGTTCAGGGGCTACTCAGGGAGTCCTGGATTAGGGGGTGTCCGGATGGCCGGACTATGACCTTTGGCCGGACTCTCGGACTATGAAGATACAAGATTGAAGACTTCGTCCCGTGTCCGGATAGGACTTTCCTTGGCGTGGAAGGCAAGCTTGGCGGTTCGATATGAAGATCTCCTCCCATTATAACTGACTCTGTGTAATCCTAGCCCTCTCCGGTGTCTATAGAAACCAGAGAGTTTTAGTCCGTAGGACGAACAACAATCATACCATAGGCTAGCTTCTAGGGTTTAGCCTCTCTGATCTCGTGGTAGATCAACTCTTGTACTACCCATATCATCAATATTAATCAAGCAGGAGTAGGGTTTTACCTCCGTCGAGAGGGCCCGAACCTGGGTAAAAACATCATGTCCCTTGTCTCCTATTACCATCCGCCTAGACGCACAGTTCGGGACCCCCTACCCGAGATCCGCCGGTTTTGACACCGACAACTAGCACATTTAAGCCTAACCCACTTCCTATGCATAGGGATTTTGTGAGCAAACAACTTATGGGAACAATAATCAACAAGCATAGGAAAGTAAAACAAGCATGGCTTCAAGATTTTCAACACATAGAGAGGAAACTTGATATTATTGCAATTCCTACAAGCATATGTTCCTCCCTCATAATAATTTTTAGTAGCATCATGAATGAATTCAACAATATAACCATCACATAAATCATTCTTTTCATGATCTACAAGCATAGAAAATTTACTACTCTCCACATAAGCAAATTTCTTCTCATGAATAGTAGTGGGAGCAAACTCAACAAAATAATTATCATGTGAGGCATAATCCAATTGAAAACTAAAATCATGATGACAAGTTTCATGGTTATCATTATTCCTAATAGCATACAAGTCATCACAATAATCATCATAGATAGCAACTTTGTTCTCATAATCAATTGGAACCTCTTTCGAAATAGTGGATTCATCACTAAATAAAGTCATTACCTCTCCAAATCCACTTCCATAAATATAATCATCATAAACAGGAGGCTTGCTTTCATCATAATAAATATTCTCATCAAAACTTGGGGGACTAAACATATCATCTTCATCAAACATAGCTTCCCCAAGCTTGTGGATTTTCATATCATTAGCATCATGGATATTCAAGGAATTCATACTAACAAGATTGCAATCATGATCATCATACAATCTAGTACCAAACATTTTATAGACTTCTTCTTCTAACACTTGAGCACAATTTTCCTTTTCATCATACTTATGAAAGATATTAAAAAGATGAAGCGTAAGAGGCAAACTCAATTCCATTTTTTTGTAGTTTTATTTTATAGACTAAACTAGTGATAAAACAAGAAACAAAAATATTCAATTGCAAGATCTAAAGATATACCTTCAAGCACTCACCTCCCTGGAAACGGCGTCAGAAAAAAGCTTGATGTCTACTACACAATCTTCTTCTTGTAGACGTTGTTGGGCCTCCAAGTGCAGAGCTTTGTAGGACAGTAGCAAATTTCCCTCAAGTGGATGACCTAAGGTTTATCAATCCGTGGGAGGCGTAGGATGAAGATGGTCTCTCTCAAGCAACCCTGCAACCAAATAACAAAGAGTCTCTTGTGTCCCCAACACACCCAATACAATGGTAAATTGTATAGGTGCACTAGTTCGGCAAAGAGATGGTGATACAAGTGCAATATGGATAGTAGATATAGGTTTTTGTAATCTGAAAATATAAAAACAGCAAGGTAACTAATGATAAAAGTGAGCGTAAATAGTATTGCAATGATACGAAACAAGGCCTAGGGTTCATACTTTCACTAGTGCAAGTTCTCTCAACAATAATAACATAGTTGGATCATATAACTATCCCTCAACATGCAACAAAGAGTCACTCCAAAGCCACTAATAGCGGAGAACAAACGAAGAGATTATGGTAGGGTACGAAACCACCTCAAAGCTATCCTTTCTGTTCTATCTATTCAAGAGTTCATACTAGAATAACACCTTAAGACACAAATCAACCAAAACCCTAATGTCACCTAGATACTCGAATGTCACCTCAAGTATCCGTGGGTATGATTATACGATATGCATCACACAATCTCAGATTCATCTATTCAACCAACACAAAGTACTTCAAAGAGTGCCCCAAAGTTTCTACCGGAGAGTCAAGACGAAAACGTGTGCCAACCCTTATGCATAGGTTCATGGGCGGAACCCGCAAGTTGATCACCAAAACATACATCAAGTGGATCACATGATATCCCATTGTTACCACAGATAAACACGGCAAGACATACATCAAGTGTTCTCAAATCCTTAAAGACTCAATCCGATAAGATAACTTCAAAGGGATAACTCAATCCATTACAAGAGAGTAGAGAGGGAGAAACATCATAAGATCCAACTATAATAGCAAAGCTCGCGATACATCAAGATCGTGCCATAGAGAGAACACGAGAGAGAGAGAGATCAAACACATAGCTACTGGTACATACCCTCAGCCCCGAGGGTGAACTACTCCCTTCTCGTCATGGAGAGCGCTGGGATGATGAAGATGGCTAACGATGAGGGATCCCCCCTCTGGCAGGGTGTCGGAACGGGCTCCCGAGAGGTTTTTGGTGGCTACAGAGGCTTGCGGCAGCGGAACTCCCGATCTATTGTTCGCTTCGATGTTTTTAGGGTATATGGGAATATATAGGCGAAAGAAGTTGGTCGAGGGAGTCTCGAGGGGCCCAGTAGGGGGGGGGGCCCCCCACCCTCATGGTCACCTCTAAACTTCCTTGACTTCAACTCCAAGTCTCCTGGATTGCTTCCGTTCCAAAAATAACGCTCCCGAAGGTTTCATTCCGTTTGGACTCCATTTGATATTCCTTTTCTTCGAAACACTAAAATTGGCAAGAAAATAACAATATGGGCTGGGCCTCCGGTTAATAGGTTAGTCCCAAAAATAATATAAAAGTGTATAATAAAGCCCATAAACATCCAAAACAGATAATAATATAGCATGAATGCTTCATAAATTATAGATACGTTGGAGACGTATCAGGGAGGAACGCCGCCGTGAAGCCGCGCTACGGGCGGCAAGATACCAGCAGGCACTGCGGCGGTATCACTGTCGCAGCGTCCGCCCCAGGACGCTCGAGGTGGGTGACCTCTGAGGCGGGTGCTCTCCAGGATAGGTCTGCATAAGCTCTCACCCATGTGGGAGGGCCCGTTCAAGGTCATCCACATCTCCAGGCCTGGCTCCGCGCGCCTGGAGACCCAGGATGGGGTACCCATCCCGAACGCCTGGAACATCCAGCACCTCCAGAAGTTCTATCCCTAAAGAAAGGCCGGGTGCCTATGAAGAAGGCCCAGTGCCTGTGAAGCTCGCTGCTCGTGACACTCTCACGTAATAATGAGTGGGGCTGTACATGCCCTGGAGTCTCAGGAGTGCCGCCCTTGGGCCTCGGGGGCTCCCTCCCATGCCCGGTGGCAGCACTTAGCTCCGGGCTGGTGAGAAGACTTGAATACTAGACTAGGTGTAGGACGCATCCTTTCATTTGCTATCTTCAGTTGGCTCGCTCTTCCTTGGTTGAACCTTGATTAAAGTTGCTTCTGCTGTTCTTTGTCGGTTCTGTTCCATCATCTTCTGCCTCCATTTTCTATCTTCAGCTCTTTGTCTAATGTGCTCTCTCTCGCATGCCTCGCGAGGGTGCTATACGGGCGCCCTCGTGAGCCTTTTTCTTCTAATTTTTGCGAGGCACTCTCGTTCGAATTCGCAGCGGGAGCACCTCTCTCAGTCCGTGCCCCTTGGGTACCGTGACACGAAGCATCAGGCCACGGCCGGCAGCCCTTGCGACCAGGGTTCAAAAAATGATAGTGTCTCGCAGCTCCTAAGGTGCCCGGCAAGGCCTGAAGCAGGCACCTCGCGAGGCGGAAACTACTTCAAACGTGCCAAGCTAAGTTGTTCCTACACACCGATGTACAACAACGACGCCATGACACAACACAGGAACAATAAATGCAACATGTTAACTAGGAAATCATAGTTTGTCACATGCCCCCACGGGGCCCCATACTTGTCTCTCTTAATGCAGGAAGGAAGGAAAACAAAACAAAAGTAGTACGTGCCTTGCAGCAGTTCGCGAGGAGGGATCTACACGACCTCCTGAGCTCAGCCAGACCCTACCTTGCGCTTCACCGAAGCGCGGTGACAGGATAACCCGCTGCCGCCCTTAAGGCGGGCACGGTGGCGTGGCGGCTGATCGTAGCCGCCGCTGGAGGAGCTGTCGCCAGAGGAAGAGCCGCCGTAGCTTGATGAGTCGCAGATGCCGCTGGGAGTAAGTTCGCCTTCACCCTCATCACGACCGTCGCCAAGACCAAGCACCTTGTCGTCGTCGTTGTCTTCAGGGCAGCACCCAACGCGGCGGCCATCCTCTCCGAACACCCTCACATAGAGGGTCGCGTCACCATCGTACCTAAAGTGGAGGGTGCACCGCCTACCCAGACCGCGCGCGGGCAAATGTCTGCCAGCCTTGGGCCAAGGTTGCATTGCCAGCAACGGAGAACTCCACCGCAACCTAGGAGGCCCTGTTGCAGCAACAGTCCGCCTGCAACCAGAGCCCGCCTGGGCCAGCGGCCGGCAGCTCGTAGACGAAGGAGCGTGGGAGCTGAAGCCAGTTGCAGGCCGAGTTTTCCGACCACACGACGAATTTCGGCAGCACCTCCGCCGAGTGGAAGCGTGCCAGGGAGGCTGCGCGGCCACATTACGCCTTCCTCCACCAACCGGGCTGCCTCAACATGGACGACCCCCACCACGTGAAGGGCCACCGCCGCGGCCACGGGGAGCCACGGCCGGGGTCGCGGAGTGCTTGCGAGGGCGACCGCGTCCGCGCTTGGGCAGAGGAGAGCCAGGCCCTTCCTGGCGAGCCTTCCCCTTCTCCGCGGTCGAAAATCTCTTCGCAGGCACCATGGGGGACGCTGCAAGCAACGGAGCAAGGGAGGAGAAGCGAGCGAAATGGGAAGAGATGGGCGACGGGGGCTCTCACCCCTCCTCATTTATAGCCCAAGGGAGGCGAACCGTCGACCCCCATGATCGTAGGTAATGATAGCCCTTTTTGCATGCAGCAGGGCCTCATCAAGTCAGGTGGTTGCCGAAGCAGCGTGGGGAAGTGGAGACGCCCACGTCCAATCAGTCGCCACGCATCAACCAAGGCCGCAAGCTGTTGGGGCCCGCGGCGCTCTGCACTTGCCCTTTGGCTTCGCCGCTAAGCCAAGTCCGAGCGCGCCTTGGGCCCGGGGGCTACTATCGGCGTTCTGGGAATGGGGATCCCAAGACGTGCCTGCCTACGGCCCGCGGCGTGGCTCCACCAGTGGCCCAATACGGCCCGTCTTCATCAACCAACACTCAAGACCCTCGCGAGGGGCCAAGCCTCGCGAGGCGGGCGACACAAGGCCTCCATAGGAGCGGCATCACTAGGCAGGCTCGCGAGGGGGCGGAGAGATCAAGGCAAGGGGTACCTTGTGAGGTTCCCGTGACGCAAGCCATGATGTCCAAGGCCAGGCGGGCGCCAGCGTGCACAGTATCCTCGTTTCCCCTTTGGTGCTAAGGAGGCAAGCGCAGGCGCGGAGTACCGAGGCATCAGGCAAAGGTTTCCATATCGGTGCAACAAGACCAAGACCAGCAGGACGACATGACGGAGGTCATCGTGGAGCCCAAGACGGCATCACCACCTGCGCCTTTGACAGGCGAAGACCACCTTTAGTCAGGATAGCTTGTACTAGTTGTCCCCTTTCAAATTGGCCGTTGTTGGATCACTTCCCGCTCAATATTTGGGGAGAGGACCAGGACCTCTATAAATAGGACTAGCCACCACAGTAGAAGGGGGATGGACGGACAACTGATCAGACGAAGACGAATTCAGTTCATCCTCGCATCCACCAAGCACGAGAACACCTCTCCTCAGGAGGCTGTTCTTCCCTTGTACTATTCATCATCAACCCAAGAGGCAATCCACCACCACCACACTGGAGTAGGGTATTACACCACAACAGTGGCCTGAACCAGTATAAATCTTGTGTTTCTTGTGTTGTGAGTTCATCGAGATAAGCTTAGAGATCACGGCGAGGTTGAGGGCGAGATTCGGTAGGGGAAAATCTTCATGCGCACCCTAGTGTTGGAACCTCAAGGGTTTTGCCGGAACCCTAAATTTGACAACCAAAACGCCGGAGTAGGGTATTAGACCGCAAGGTGTCCCGAACCAGGATAAACTGTTGTGTCTCTTTGTCTCTTCGAGCCCGTCGCGCTTGGCTTAGGAGGATTGCGAGTAGGCAGGCTGGGTAGGTTGAGATCTCCACACACACCCCAGAGTTCAAACCTTTCAAGGGTTTGCAGAACCCATAATCCGACAAAGTGATCGATCAGTGCGGCGTCAAGCCCCCAAGTAACTAGGTGGTTGTTTCCTCCCACATGGCAGCCACTTCCTACAGAAAAGAGCTCCAAATGACACTCGTCCTTGGACGTGTCAAGCAAGCAGGCGCAAAGCTGGCAAAGCAACCCGGCAAGGTGTGTCGGGCACGTTGTGATGTGACACTAAGCGGTGCATTTAATGTGCTTTGTCCGCCTATAGAGTTAGGTATGATAACACTGCTTGCTATCGAATTAGTACACAAAGACTGATTTGCCATTGTGGTGACCCCTTGCTCTATAAAAGGAGGCCCATGGCAACCGTAGATAGGGTGGGGTTCTAGATTCTTCCATTCGGACCCCTGTACAATCATACAGACATAGCTATTCTCGCCCCGAGGCAACCTTGCCGGGCAAGATCACTGCATCTTCCACCACTATCCACCATCAATCCTCCAAAGTAGGAGTAGGGTTTTATGCCTCACGGTGGCCCCTGTTAGATATTGTTGCAGAAAATAAAAATTTTCTACGCATCACCAAGATCAATCTATGGAGTCATCTAGCAATGAGAGAGAGGAGTGCATCTACATACCCTTGTAGATCGCGAGCGGAAGCGTTCAAGAGAACGGGGTTGATGGAGTCGTACTCGTCGTGATCCAAATCACCGATGATCCGAGCGCCGAACATACGGCACCTCCGTGTTCAACACACGTACGGTTGGGGAAGACGTCTCCTCCTTCTTGATCCAGTAAGGGGGAAGGAGAGGTTGATGGAGATCCAGCAGTGCGACGGCATGGTGGTGGAAGTAGCGGGGAATCTCGGCAGGGCTTCGCCAATCTCAGCGAGAGGGAGAGGTGTTGCGGGGGAAGAGGGAGGCACCAGGGACTAGGGTGCGCAGCCTCCCTCCCCCTCTTTATATAGGGGCCCTGGGGGGGCGTCGGCCCCCTAGAGATCCAATCTCAAGGGGGGCGGCGGCCAAAGGGGGGGACTTGCCCCCCAAGTCAGGTGGGGCGCCCCCACCCCCAGGGTTTCCAACCCTAGGCGCAGGGGGAGGCCCAAGTGGGGGCACACCAGCCCACCAGGGGTTGGTTCCCTTCCCACTTCAGCCCATGGGGCCCTCCGGGATAGATGGCCCCACCCGGCGGACCCCCGAGACCCTTCCGGTGGTCCCGGTACAATACCGGTGACCCCCGAAACTTTCCCGGTGGCCGAAACTAGACTTCCTATATACAAATCTTCACCTCCGGACTATTCCGAAACTCCTCATGACGTCCGGGATCTCATCCGGGACTCCGAACAACTTTCGGGTTACTACATACTAATAACTCTACAACCCTAGCGTCACCGAACCTTAAGTGTGTAGACCCTACGGGTTCGGGAGACATGTAGACATGACCGAGACGACTCTCCGGTCAATAACCAACAGCGGGATCTGGATACCCATGTTGGCTCCCACATGATCCTCGATGATCTCATCGGATGAACCATGATGTCGAGGATTCAAGTAATCCCGTATTCAATTCCCTTTGTCAATCGGTACGTTACTTGCCCGAGATTCGATTGTCAGTATCCCAATACCTCATTCAATCTCGTTACCGGCAAGTCACTTTACTCATTACGTAATGCATGATCCCGTGACAAACCACTTGGTCATATTGAGCTCATTATGATGATGCATTACCGAGTGGGCCCAGAGATGCCTCTCCGTCATACGGAGTGACAAATCCCAGTTTCAATTCGTGTCAACCCAACAGAGACTTTCGGAGATACCTGTAGTGTACCTTTACAGTCAGCCAGTTATGTTGTGACGTTTGGTACACCCAAATCACTCCTCGGTATTCGGTAGTTACACAATCTCATGGTCTAAGAAACTGATAGTTGACATTAGAAAAGCTTTAGCAAATGAACTACACGATCTTGTGTTATGCTTAGATTGGGTCTTGTCCATCACATCATTCTCCTAATGATGCGATCCCATTATCAATGACATCCAACTGTCCATAGTTAGGAAACCATGACTATTTGTTGATCAACGAGCTAGTCAACTAGAGGCTCACTAGGGACATGTTGTGGTCTATGTATTCACACATGTATCACTGTTTCCGGTTAATACAATTATAGCATGAACAATATACAATTATCATGAACAAGGAAATATAATAATAATCATTTTATTATTGCCTCTAGGGCATATTTCCAACAGTCTCCCACTTGCACTAGAGTCAATAATCTAGTTACACTGTGATGAATCGAACACCCATAGAGTTCTGGTGTTGATCATGTTTTTCTCACGGAAGGGGTTTAGTCAATGGATCTGCGACATTCAGATCCGTATGCACTTTGCAAATATCTATGTCTCCATCTTGAACATTTCCACGAATGGAGTTGAAGCGTCGCTTGATGTGCCTGGTATTTTGTGAAACCTGGGCTCCTTGGCAAGGGCAATAGCTCCAGTGTTGTCACAGAAGAGAGTGATCGGCCCCGACGCATTGGGAATAACTCCTAGGTCGGTGATGAACTCTTTCATCCAGATTGCTTCATGCGCTGCCTCCGAGGCTGCCATGTACTCCACTTCACATGTAGATCCCGCCACGACACTCTGCTTGCTGCTGCACCAGCTTACTGCCCCACCATTCAAAATATACACGTATCCGGTTTGTGACTTGGAGTCATCCAGATCTGTGTCGAAGCTAGCATCGACGTAACCCTTTACGACAAGCTCTTCGTCACCTCCATAAACGAGAACCATATCCTTAGTCCTTTTCAGGTACTTCAGGATATTCTTGACCGTTGTCCAGTGTTCCATGCCCAGATTACTTTGGTGTCTTGCAACCAAACTCACGGCAAGGTTTACATCAGGTCTGGTACACAGCATGGCATACATAATAGACCCTATGGCCGAGGCATAGGGGATGACACTCATCTTTTCTTTATCTTCTGTCGTGGTTGGGGATTGAGCTGAGCTCAATTTTACACCTTGCAACACAGGCAAGAACCCCTTCTTGGACTGGTCCATATTGAACTTCTTCAATATCTTGTCAAGGTATGTCCTTTGTTAAAGACCTATGAGGCGTCTCGATCTATCTCTATAGATCTTGATGCCTAATATATAAGCAGCTTCTCCAAGGTCCTTCATTGAAAAACACTTATTTAAGTAGGCCTTTATGCTGTCCAAAAGTTCTATATCATTTCCCATCAAAAGTATGTCATCCACATATAATATGAGAAATGCTACAGAGCTCCCACTCACTTTCTTGTAAACGCAGGCTTCTCCATAAGTCTGCATAAACCCAAACGCTTTGATCATCTCGTCAAAGCGAATGTTTCAACTCCGAGATGCTTGCACCAGCCCATAAATGGATCGCTGGAGCTTGCATACCTTGTTAGCATTCTTAGGATCGACAAAACCTTCCGGCTGCATCATATATAGTTCTTCCTTAAGATAGCCGTTTTGACGTCCATTTGCCATATCTCATAATCATAGTATGCGGCAATTGCTAACATGATTCGGACGGACTTCAGCTTTGCTACAGGAGAGAAAGTCTCATTGTAGTCAACCCCTTGAACTTGCTGATAACCTTTAGCGACAAGTCGAGCTTTATAGATGGTAACATTGCCATCCGCGTCCGTCTTCTTCTTAAAGATCCATTTATTTTCTATTGCTCGCCGATCATCAGGCAAGTCTGTCAATGTCCATACTTTGTTTTCATACATGGATCCTATCTCGGATTTCATGGCTTCAAGCCATCTGCTGGAATCTAAGCCCGCCATCGCTTCTTCATAGTTCGAAGGTTCACCGTTGTCTAACATGATTTCCAGGACAGGGTTGCCATACCACTCTGGTGTGGAACGTGTCCTTGTGGACCTACGAGGTTCAGTAGTAACTTGATCTGAAGTACCTTGATCATCATCATTAATTTCCTCTCTAGTCGGTGCAGGCACCACAGGAACATCTTCCTTGGTTGCGCTACTTACCGGTTCAAGCGGTAGTACTTCATCAAGTTCCACTTTACTCCCACTTACTTCTTTTGAGAGAAACTCTTTCTCCAGAAAGGACCCGTTCTTGGCAACAAAGATCTTGCCTTCGGATCTAAGGTAGAAGGTATACCCAATGGTTTCCTTAGGGTATCCTATGAAGACGCATTTTTTAGACTTGGGTTCGAGCTTTTCAGGTTGAAGTTTCTTGACATAAGCATCACATCCCCAAACTTTTAGAAACGATAGCTTAGGTTTCTTTCCAAACCATAATTCATATGATGTCGTCTCAATGGATTTAAACGGTGCCCTATTTAAAGTGAATGTAGCCATCTCTAAAGCGTATCCCCAAAATGATAGCGGTAAGTTGGTAAGAGACATCATAGACCGCACCATATCCAATAGAGTGCGATACAACGTTCGGACACACCGTTACGCTGAGGAGTTCCAGGCGGCGTGAGTTGTGAAACAATTCCACATTTCCTTAAGTGCATACCAAACTCGTGACTTAAATATTCTCCACCACAATCTGATCGTAAGAACTTTATTTTTCTGTCATGTTGATTCTCTACCTCATTCTAAAATTCCTTGAACTTTTCAAAGGTCTCAGACTTGTGATTCATTAAGTAGACATACCCATATCTACTCAAGTCATTAGTGAGGGTGAGAACATAACGATAGCCACCGCGAGCCTCAACGCTCATTGGACCGCACACATCAGTATGTATAATTTCCAATAAGTTGGTTGCTCGCTCCATTGTTCCGGAGAACGGAGTCTTGGTCATTTTGCCCATGAGGCATGGTTCGCATGTGTCAAATGATTCGAAATCAAGAGACTCCAAAAGTCCATTAGTATGGAGCTTCTTCATGTGTTTGACACCAATGTGACCAAGGCGGCAGTGCCACAGATACGTGGGACTATCGTTATCAATCTTACATCTTTTATTATTCACACTATGAATATGTGTAGCATCACGTTCGAGATTCATTAAGAATAAACCATTGACCAGAGGGGCATGACCATAAAACATATCTCTCATATAAATAGAACAACCATTATTCTCGGATTTAAATGAGTAGCCATCTCGTATTAAACGAGATCCAGATATAATGTTCATGCTCAAAGCTGGCACTAAATAACAATTATTAAGGTTTAAAACTAATCCCATAGGTAAATGTAGAGGTAGCATGCCGACGGCGATCACATCGACCTTGGAACCATTCCCGACGCGCATCGTCACCTCGTCCTTCGCCAGTCTCCTCTTATTCCGCAGCTCCCGTTTTGAGTTACAAATATGAGCAACGGCACCAGTATCAAATACCCAGGAGCTACTACGAGTACTGGTAAGGTACACATGAATACCATGTATATCATATATACCTTTGGTGTTGCCGGCCTTCTTATCTGCTAAGTACTTGGGGCAGTTCCGCTTCCAGTGACCGTTCTCCTTGCAATAAAAGCACTCAGTCTCAGGTTTGGGTCCGTGCTTTAGCTTCTTCCCGACAACTGGTTTACCGGGCGCGGCAACTCCCTTGCCGTCCTTCTTGAAGTTCTTCTTACCCTTGCCTTTCTTGAAACTAGTGGTTTTATTGACCATCAACACTTGATGTTCCTTTTTGATTTCTTCCTCTGCTGATTTCAGCATTGAAAATACCTCAGGAATAGTTTTCACCATCCCCTGCATATTGTAGTTCATCACAAAGCTCTTGTAGCTAGGTGGGAGCGACTGAAGGATTTTGTCAATGACCGCCTCATCCGGGAGTTTAATGTCCAGCTGGGACAAGCGGTTGTGCAACCCAGACATTTTGAGTATGTGCTCGTTGACAGAACTATTTTCCTCCATCTTACAACTGTAGAACTTGTCGGACACTTCATATCTCTCGACCCAGGCATGAGCTTGGAAAACCATTTTCAGCTCCTGGAACATCTCATATGCTTCGTGTTGCTCAAAACGCTTTTGAAGCCCTGGTTCTAAGCTGTAAAGCATGCCGCACTGAACGAGGGAGTAATCATCAACACGCGACTGCCAAGCGTTCATGACGTCTTGGTTCGCTGGGGCGGGTGCTTCACCTAGCGGTGCTTCTAGGACATATGCTTTCTTGGCAGCTATGAGGATGATCCTCAGGTTCCGGACCCAGTCCGTATAGTTGCTGCCATCATCTTTCAGCTTGGTTTTCTCTAGGAACGCGTTGAAGTTGAGGTTGACATGAGCGTGGGCCATTTGATCTACAAGACATTTTGCAAAGGTTTTAGACTAAGTTCATGATAATTAAGTTCATCTAATAAAATTATTTAATGAACTCCCACTCAGATAGACATCCCTCTATCATATAAGTGATACATGATCCGAGTCAACTAGACCGTGTCCGATCATCATGTGAGACGAACTAGTCATCATCGGTGAACATCTCCATGTTGATCGTATCTTCTATACGACTCATGTTCGACCTTTCGGTCTCTTGTGTTCCGAGGCCATGTCTGTACATGCTAGGCTCGTCAAGTCAACCTAACTGTTTTGCATGTGTAAATCTGGCTTACACCCGTTGTATGTGAACGTTAGGATCTATCACACCCGATCATCACGTGGTGCTTCGAAACAGCGAACTTTCGCAATGGCGCACAGTTAGGGGGAACACTTTCTTGAAATTGTTATGAGGGATCATCTTATTTACTACCGTCGTTCTAAGCAAATAAGATGCAAAAACATGATAAACATCACATGCAATCAAATAGTGACATGATATGGCCAATATCATTTTGCTCCTTTGATCTCCATCTTCGAGCCACCATGATCATCATCGTCACCGGCATGACACCATGATCTCCATCATCGTGTCTCCATGAAGTTGTTCGCCAACTATTACTTCTACTACTATGGCTAACGGTTTAGCAAAGAAGTAAAGTAATTACATGGCGTTATTCAGTGACGCGGGTCATACAATAAATAAAGACAACTCCTATGGCTCCTGCCAGTTGTCAAACTCATCGACATGCAAGTCATGATTCCTATTACAAGAACATGATCAATCTCATACATCCCATATATTTCATTCATCACATCCTTTTGGCCATATCACATCACAAGGCATATGCTGCAAAAACAAGTTAGACATGCTCTAATTGTTGTTGCAAGTTTTTACGTGGCTGCTATAGGGTTCTAGCAAGAACGATTCTTACCTATGCCAAAACCACAACGTGATATGCCAATTTATATTTACCCTTCATAAGGACCCTTTTCATCGAATCCGATCTGACTAAAGTGGGAGAGACAGACACCCTCTAGCCACCTTATGCAACTAGTGCATGTCAGTCGGTGGAACCTGTCTCACGTAAGCGTATGTGTAAGGTCGGTCCGGGCCGCTTCATCCCACGATGTCGCTGAAACAAGATAAGTCTAGTAGTGGCAAGTAAATTGACAAAATCTACGCCCACAACAAAATTGTGTTCTACTCGTGCATAGAAACTACGCATAGACCTAGCTCATGATGCCACTATTGGAGATCGTTGCAGAAAATAAAAATTTTCTACGCATCACCAAGAACAATCTATGGAGTCATCTAGCAACGAGAGAGAGGAGTGCATCTACATACCCTTTGTAACGCCCCGGATTCGATGCGCCAGGTGTCTGCCAGTTATCCGTTGGTGTTTCCATGTCATTTGCTTGCATGTTGCATTTTATCATGTCATCATGTGCATTGCATTGCATACGTGTTCGTTTCTTGCATCCGAGCATTTTCCCCGTTGTCTGTTTTGCAATCCGGCACTCCTATGTCCTCCGACGTTCCCCTTTTTGTCTACTGTTGTGAGCGGGTGTTAAACTTTCTCGGAATGGACCGAGGTTTGCCAAGCGGCCTTGGTATAGCACCGGTAGACCGCCTGTCAAGTTTCGTGCCATTTGGAGTCCGTTTGATACTCCAACAGTTAACCGGGTAACAGTAAAAAGCCTCTTTGGTCTTGCTGCCCAAAACCCTTCCAAACTGGCCCAAAACCCATCCTAACCCCCTCCATGCTCTCGGTCGTTCGATCACGATCGTGTGGGCGAAAACCGCTCCTCATTTGGACTCTCCTAGCTCCATCTACCTATAAAAACGTCTTCCCCTCTCCATTTTCGGATCAATTTCCCCCCGAAACCTTAGTCTCCTCTTTCCTCCCGCCGCCGAACGCGTCCGCCCGGCGCCGGACATGTCTGCCGCCGCCCTCCAATCAATCCTCCGCCGCCACGTGGCCCACGTTGCCGCCCCATGCCGCTGGCCCTCCGCGGCCCGCAGCGGGCCCCCGAGGCCCGAGCCACCCGCCTCGCCCTGCCGCCGCCCTCCGCCCG
>NC_041387.1:490736559-490862820 GCF_002162155.2 Triticum dicoccoides
TGGCCCTCCCGCGCCGCCCGGCCGACCGTGTCACGCTGCTGCCCTTAGATGCCGGCTCCCTGCCTCCGGCCCCGCGCCTCGGCCACCGCAGCTCCTCCGCCGCGGAGCCTGTCCGCCTCCGCCGGAGCGCGCCGCCTCCGCCGGCGACCGATGCCGCCCCGAGCTCCCCGACACCGTGGACCGCCTCCCCGGCGCCCGTGCCCCGCCGCCTCCTCACCGGACTTCGCCTTGCCGCCCCTGCCATCTCCAGCCCTCGGCTTCCGTGCCCGACCTCAGATCCAGATCCAGTTCGAAGGTTGACCCCGAAAATTCCACTAAGTCCCCGATTATTTTGCATTTTGGTCCCCTATTCATCGCATCATAACTTTTTGCATACTGCTCAATTTTGTGCGTGTAATATGTCAAAATGTTCGTTGTGAGATGCTCTTCATTACATTCCATTGTGCCATGCTTGTTTGAGATCATCTTGATGCCTGAATCATCATTGCAAGAGCGCTATGTGATGTTAATCTGCTGAAACTGTTATAACTTGGTGATTTGTCATTTTTGTTGCATTTGATGTGTGTATCTTATGAGCACGAGCTCTACATGTGTTTTGTGCTAGATCATGCCATCTTTACAGGGGTGCATGCCATGTATTTTTGTGATCAATGTGGTGACTAGAACAAGCATGCAAACTAGGCTTCGTGATGTTGCTGATTTCAGTTCCTGTTGTGCTGTTATTTTTATGCCATGTAAACTTGATGCTACAGAGAGATCCATGCATATTTTGAGATACTTCAGTAAGGATGTTTTGAACATATGGTTATGATCTATCCATGAATGCCCCTTTTTGCTACAATGGAGTAGTCTAGCATGTCATTTTCTTGCTCTACTTTTGCTATAAAATATTTCCTGGCAGATTGTTTACATGTTATTCAATTTTTCCAAGGTTGTTATAGTTGATCCTTGCGTGCTATGAACTTGTTCTTGCCTTGGTTAGTTTCATAAACATGTCTTCTTGCTTATTCTATACTTATCTTGTCATTCAATGACTTGTGGTGAGTGAATCTAGCTCGTGAAGTAGTGTACTTGCTGTTACTGTTTTGCTAGGCTGAATCTGTTATTTTGTGATGCTATGTAAACCTGCTGCTACTAGTCATTCTATGCATAATCTGGAGAAGTTCAATAAGGATGTTTTGTTATACATGTCATGCTCTATCCATCCATGCCCCTGGTTGCATTTACAGCCTGTTGTAGCTTGTTATAAATCTTGCTCTGAAGTTGCTAAATATTGTTGATGTCAGCCTGTTAACATTAAGTTCAATGTTGCCATGATTGTTGCTAGTGATCCATGCACCCTATGAACATGCTATTGCCATGCTTAGCTTCAACAACATGTATTCTTACTGTTGGTTTCCTTGTCATGCCATGAATTGCTCTGTGGTGAGTGGTACAAGCTCACCAACATGCCTACTTATCGTTGTTCCTGCCATGTATGAATCTGTCATATAACTTGCTATGTTCACATGGGTGCCATCATATTTTCTGTGCCCTATTGGCTCATGGTTAGTAAGGGACTTTTGTTCTATGCATTTATTAGTATCATGCCATGCCTTTGTTTGCCATGATAAGTTCCTGTAACATGTTGTTTGATAGCTCTAAACATTGCAACCTGATGTTATTTCTGGTAAGCCTGTAAACTGATATTATTAGCAATCTTGCCATGTGTGTTTGAGCATGTTCTACTGATTTCTGGAGATAGCTCAGTGTTCATGTTTTGTCATGCTTTACATGTACATCGTTTCCATGCCTTTTGTTCTCATGTTGGGGTGCTGTAGCATGTTGTTTTGATGCTTGCAATATGCCTAGTTGCTGTTTTGGGCAAATTGTTATGTCTTATTTGGAGTGTATGTGTTGAACCGTTGCTCCGTTTTGAGTGTGCTCTATATGAAACTTGCTTGATTTTGCATGTAGTTTCATATTATCATGTTGCATCCTTGTTTTGAAGTGTTTGCTTGATGTTTGTATGCATTTTGCACCAATGCCATGTTTAACTTGTTTTGCTCATATCTTCTAGTCCATAGCTCCGAACTAAATGAACTTTATATGTAACTTGACTAGAATCTCGTGTAGATCATCTTGTTGCATCTTAACTTGCTGTTTAACAACTTGAACATAAGATTTATTCAGATCTGGACCAATTTCGAAACTTGCATATGAGGACTTACCGGAATTGTTATATGTTGTTCCCGGCCTCATTTAAACTTGCCTTGATGTGTTGCTTTTGTTTGCACCATCCCTTGCCATGAGTAGCTTCATGTAGTCTTGTCATGCATCATGCTTGGTTGTGCATCATGCCTTGTTCATGTGTGGTGTGTTTACCATGTTGTGTGCTTCTTCTCGATAGTTCCCATTTCGTTGCAATCGTGAGGATTCGTTCGTCTACGCTTGGTTCATCTTCCTGGCTTCATCTTCTTCATGGACTCGTTCTTCTTCCTAGCGGGATTTCAGGCAAGATGACCGCAACCCTGGATCTCACTACTATCATTGCTATGCTAGTTGCTTCGTTCTATTGCTATGCTGCGTTAGCTATCTTTTGCTCATCAAGCCTCCCAAATTGCCATGAACCTCTAACCTTTGACACCCGTCCTAGCAAACCGTTGTTTGGCTATGTTACTGCTTTGCTCAGCCCCTCTTATAGCGCTGTTAGTTGTAGGTGAAGTTGAAGATTGCCCCATGATGGATAGGATTATGTTGGGATATCACAATATCTCTTATTTAATTAATGCATCTATATACTTGGTAAAGGGTGGAAGACTCAGCCTTATGCCTGGTGTTTTGTTCCACTCTTGCATCCCTAGTTTCCGTCATACTGGTGTTATGTTCCCGGATTTTGTGTTCCTTACGCTGTTGGGTGATTTATGGGACCCCCTTGACAGTTCGCTTTGAATAAAACTCCTCCAGCAAGGCCCAACATTGGTTTTACCATTTGCCTCACCACCACCTACATTTCCCTTGGGAGTAATTAACCCAAGGGTCATCTTTATTTTAGCCCCCCCCGGGCCAGTGCTTGTCTAAGTGTTAGTCCGAACCGAGCAGCCTGCGGGGCCCCCTCAGGGAAACTCGAGGTCTGGTTTTACTCGTAGCTTGACTTATCCGGTGTTGCCCTGAGAACGAGATATGTGCAGCTCCTATCGGGATTGACGGTGCATCGGGCGGCTTTGCTGGTCTTGTTTTACCACTGTCGAAATGTATTGTAAACTGGGATTCCGAGTCTGATCGGGTCTTCCTGGGAGAAGGTATATCCTTCGTTGATCGCGAGAGCTTATCATGGGCTAAGTTGGGATACCCCTGCAGGGTATAATCTTTCGAAAGCCGTGCCCGCGGTTATGCGGCAGATGGTAATTTGTTAATGTCCGGTTGTAGATAACTTGACACCAGATCTGAATTAAAACGCATCAACCGTGTGTGTAGCCGTGATGGTCTCTTTTTGGCGTAGTCCGGGAAGTGAACATGGTTTTTGGGTTATGTTTGACGTAAGTAGAAGTTCAGGATCACTTCTTGATCATTGCTAGCTTCACGACCGTTCCGCTTGCTCTCTTCTCGCTCTTATTTGCATATGTTAGCCACCATATATGCTTAGTCGCTGCTGCAACCTCACCACTTTACCCCCTTCCTTTCCCATTTAGCTTTTCTAGTCTTGATACCCATGGTAATGGGATTGTTGAGTCCTCGTGGCTCACAGATTACTACAACAACAGTTGCAGGTACAGGTTATGTGATGATCATGACGCGAGAGCGATGTTTGCCTGTTTGGAGTTCTTCTTCTGCTTCTTCTTCGATCACGGGATAGGTTCCAGGTCGGCAGCCTGGGCTAGTAGGGTGGATGTCATTTGAGTTTCTGTTTGTGTTTCATCCGTAGTCGGATGGTGCTCTTATGTAAGATGATGATGTATTCGGGTGGCATTGTATGCCTCTTGTATGTATCCCCATCTATTATGTAATGTTGATGTAATGATATCCACCTTGCAAAAGTGTTTCAATATGCGGTTCTATCCTTGGTGGGACCTTCGAGTCTCTTTAGAATAGTATCGCATATTGGGCTTGACAAGTTGGTATCAGAGCCTCGACCGACCCTAGGAGCCCCCTTGATTGTTCGTGTAGTTTGGTCGTTGTTGAGTCTAGAAGAAAACTGTTTTCGGTCTGTTTCGAGCATCAATGTCATTCGTGTGGAGCATCTTCAGTTTTTCGTCAATTATTTCAACCGGTGAATTCTCGTTTTGTTCGACATTCTTCATCTCTTTTTCTTCTCCGGTGGATTCAATTCCATTTTCGGTAGTGATTATATTCTTTTCCTCGGCTCAAGTGTTTTCCCTGCTCGTTCGTCTCTTGTCAGTTTATCCTTCCGGAGTGCTCAGGACATCTCAGGAGATTCGTCTGTGTTCCTATTAATTCGAGATTGTCACCTCATTCAAATATTTCAATTGTTCCGGTGCTTCATCTATCTGTTCATCATCTCTTTCCAACGGTGTTAGCTCTTCAGTGGGCCCTAACCCACATGTCTTTTCCCAGGATCTTACCTGACTCTTCTAGTTCCCCCGGAGTTCTTCTCAATTCTTTTCAAGTGTGACGTAGGAATGGATCCCATCAGTCAGATCTTTTCCAAGATCAATTTCAAATCATTTGATTGTTGGCTCAACATTTTTGCTTTTCATTCTCCCGGAGTATCTCAGTAATTTTGCTGGTGTTTCTCGTCGTCTTTTGAAGATCGTAGAAGAGTGTTCCTCTTAAATCTTGTCCGTTCTCTCGAAGATTCGTGGTTCTAGCTTCATATTATCCTCTCGAATTATTCCATTTGTCAGATATTCCTTTTCTTACCCATCCGGAGTATGTCAGAAGTTGTTTTCCCATTTCGTTTCACCGGAGGCCATCATTCTAGTTATCGTTCTATATTTATCCTGGCGTATCTGTCAAGTGTTCCTTAATCAGCTCATTAAATCTTCGTTCTTGTGCACCTAAATCCCCTCGAGCATATTTGTTCTTCTAATTCTTCCCGGTGATTCATTCTCTTTCATCAATCATTTTTCTAATTCTTACGGTGGTTCATTCAGATTCTTTTTCCTTTGTCATCATATTAATCCTTTCATTCTTTTCAATCCTACGGGTGGCTCATGAAGACTTTCTCAAGTTTTGTGCTATGTTCCCCCTTAATCCTTTTTTAACAAGAATGAGTTGCATGCCAAATCCATTGCTTGTCATCAATTTAATTTGATGAAGGATAAGCATACAATAAATCTTATTCTTATTTCCTCAAAGTGACTAAATTCCTTCCTACGGAGTTTGTTCTTGATGAATAAATTCTAGTTCCAAGTGTTTTCATCTTTTCTTTTCCGGAGTTCAGATTTCCTCGGCCATCTCGTCGGAACCTCCATCTAAATCACCGCAAGGCTCATCTTATTTTTTTTCCTTCTTTCTATATCATCATCCTTTTGTCACCGGAGTTCTTCATGGTGGTTCTTCATGATTTAATTCATTCTTCAAGAGTTCATCAAGTTTTTGTTGGTGGAGTTCAAGTATCTTTTCTTCTCGCGTCTCGAAGTGCAATTAATTCTCCGTATTCTTTTGAAGTGGAGTTTTGCATTTCTTCGTTTTTCTCAGTTATCCAACCATTTCCGTTTGTGGCCGGTTATCTCTTGAGATGTTACCTACAAGTCCACAACAAGCTTATTCTTTTCGTTGTTGATTTCCTCAACAACTCCATTCAATCCTTCCAAGTTCTTTTCATTCAAATTCTTTCAATTCTTCCAGAGGTTTTGTGTCATGTCTTCATCAAGTATCATTCCATCCTCTCAAGTTCATGTTCTATTCTTTCCATGTTCAGTCCGAGTGCTGCCTAAATCCTTTCAGTCTTATTCGTTTCTCATCTCGTTCTAACCGGAGTGCTTTCAGAGTCTATCGTGTTTCCATGACCATTTGATTCTCGTCATTCTCGTTGTTCCTATCTTCTTCTCGAGTGCTCTCGTTTTTTGCTTCTTCTATGGAATTCTTGCTTCACCTCTTCCTTTTTCTCTTCCGTCTCAGTCCTAAGATCTCGGGACGAGATCTCTTGTTAGTGGAGGAGTGTTGTAACGCCCCGAATTCGATGCGCCAGGTGTCTGCCAGTTATTCGTCGGTGTTGCCATGTCATTTGCTTGCGTGTTGCATTTTATCATGTCATCATGTGCATTGCATTGCATACGTGTCCGTTTCTTGCATCCGAGCATTTTCCCCGTTGTCCGTTTTGCAATCCGGCACTCCTATGTCCTCCGGCGTTCCCCCTTTTGTCTCCTGTTGTGAGCGGGTGTTAAACTTTCTCGGAATGGACCGAGGTTTGCCAAGTGGCCTTGGTATAGCACCGGTAGACCGCCTGTCAGGCAAACATCACTCTCGCGTCATGATCATCACATAACCTGTACCTGCAACTGTTGTTGTAGGTATAGGTTATGTGATGATCATGACGCGAGAGCGATGTTTGCCTGTTTGGAGTTCTTCTTCTGCTTCTTCTTTGATCAGGGGATAGGTTCCAGGTCGGCAGCCTGGGCTAGCAGGGTGGATGTCGTTTGAGTTCCTGTTTGTGTTTCATCCATAGTCGGATGGTGCTCTTATGTAAGATGAT
This sequence comes from Triticum dicoccoides, assembly GCF_002162155.2. Classification (NCBI taxonomy): domain Eukaryota; kingdom Viridiplantae; phylum Streptophyta; class Magnoliopsida; order Poales; family Poaceae; genus Triticum; species Triticum dicoccoides. The sequence continues at coordinate 490,743,197 of NC_041387.1, forward strand.
GTTATATTCGGGTGGCATTGTATGCCTCTTGTATGTATCCCCATCTATTATGTAATGTTGATGTAATGATATCCACCTTGCAAAAGCGTTTCAATATGCGGTTATATCCTTGGTGGGACCTTCGAGTCTCTTTAGAATAGTATCGCATATTGGGCGTGACACCCTTGTAGATCGCGAGCGGATGCGTTCAAGAGAACGAGGTTGATGGAGTCGTACTCGTCGTGATCCAAATCACCGATGATCCTAGCGCCGAACGGACGACACCTCTGCATTCAACACACGTACGGTTGGGGAAGACGTCTCCTCCTTCTTGATCCAGCAAGGGGGAAGGAGAGGTTGATGGAGATCCAGCAGCACGACAGCGTGGTGGTGGAAGTAGCGGGGAATCTCGGCAGGGCTTCGCCAAGCTCAGCGAGAGGGAGAGGTGTTGCGGGGGAATAGGGAGGCGCCAGGGACTAGGGTGCGCAGCCCTCCCTCCCCCCTCTTTATATAGGGGCCCTGGAGGGGCGCCGGCCCCCTAGAGATCCAATCTCAAGGTGGGCGGCGGCCAAAGGGGGGGACTTGCCCCCCAAGTCAGGTGGGGCGCCCCCCACCCCCAGGGTTTCCAACCCTAGGCGCAGGGGGAGGCCCAAGGGGAGGCGCACCAGCCTACCGGGGCTGGTTCCCTTCCCACTTCAGCCCATGGGGCCCTCCAGGATAGGTGGGCCCACCCGGTGGACCCCCGGGACCCTTTTGGTGGTCCCGGTACAATACTGGTGACCCCCAAAACTTTCCCGGTGGCCGAATCCTACATACAAATCTTCACCTCGGACCATTCCGGAACTCCTCGTGACATCCGGGATCTCATCCGGGACTCCAAACAACTTTAGGGTTACCGCATACTAATATCTCTACAACCCTAGCGTCACCGAACCTTAAGTGTGTAGACCCTACGGGTTCGGGAGACACGTAGACATGACCGAGACGACTCTCCGGTCAATAACTAACAGCGGGATCTGGATATCCACGTTGGCTCCCACATGCTCCTCGATGATCTCATCGGATGAACCACGATGTCGAGGATTCAAGTAATCCCGTATTCAATTCCCTTTGTCAATCGGTACGTTACTTTTCCGAGATTCGATCGTCGGTATCTCAATAACTCGTTCAATCTCGTTACCGGCAAGTCACTTTACTCGTTACGTAATGCATGATCCCGTGACCAACCACTTGGTCACATTGAGCTCATTATGATGATGCATTACCGAGTGGGCCCAGAGATACCTCTCTGTCATACGGAGTGACAAATCCCAGTCTCGATTCGTGTCAACCCAACAGAGACTTTCGGAGATACCTGTAGTGTACCTTTATAGTCACCAGTTACGTTGTGATGTTTGGTACACCCAAAGCACTCCTACGGTATCCGGGATTTACACAATCTCATGGTCTAAGAAACTGATACTTGACATTAGAAAAGCTTTAGCAAACGAACTACACGATCTTGTGCTATGCTTAGGATTGGGTCTTGTCCATCACATCATTCTCCTAATGATGCGATCCCGTTATCAATGACATCCAATGTCCATAGTCAGGAAACATGACTATCTGTTGATCAACGAGCTAGTCAACTAGAGGCTCACTAGGGACATGTTGTGGTCTATGTATTCACACATGTATCACTGTTTCCGGTTAATACAATTATAGCATGAACAATAGACAATTATCATGAACAAGGAAATATAATAATCATCATTTCATTATTGCCTCTAGGCCATATTTCCAACAGCCCGAACCTGGGTAAAAATGCCCGTGTGATCTCTGTCGTGTTGTGCTGCGCTTCTCCGCTCTTTGTGCAACGTGCCCATCCCCCATGCTGAACCAAAAGGGGCTCATAGTCCCATAGGTAGCCGTGGTCTCCCATGACATCTTTGGCACGCCAGGTAGGGGGCTTGCACTTGCGCGAACCCGAGGGCATAAGCAGCACGTCATCTTCATCGCCATTTTCATCATCAGCGGCTCCATCAACTATGGCACCCAAGAATAAATCCGGTGCCATAGCTCACCCGACTGCCTCACAGGCCCCATCGGCCACGACTGCTGATGTTGGAGGGACTGTGGGTACGCATGGAGATGTGGGCAGAGCGGGGGGCGAGGTCGACACAGGCGGCGTTGTTGCCACCACCCCCGCGGTCGGAACAGGAGGCACCGGCGAAGGACAACATCACCAACATCCTAGCGGCTACGATCCATGAGGTACGGGTGGATAGATTATTCGGTCTGCACCCCTCCACCCAGCCGAAGGGCACAACCGCAGTGGTGGTGCTCGTTCTGGGGTGAATTGGAAGTCTCCGGCTGCTCCTGCTGCGGCCGCGGCCACGGGGCATGCACCACCCCCGGAGCGGGCTGACCAAGCTGTTGTGCCCAACGGAGCCACTGACCCGCATGCACCACCACCTCGTCTCCATGCCGTCCAAGTGGCTAGTTCCCGACGGCAGGAGCCCGGCGCAACCGCTACTGGCGCCGTTAGGAGTCGAGCGACGCTGCAGTCTATGTCGCCAGCACCTATGCCAAGTACAACTTCAGAGGCCATGGCGCGGGCCTAGCTACTACTGATTTTTCCGCCGGCAACCGATCAGATGGATGAGTGGAGAGCTACCATTCAAAGCTTGATCGGTTTTGCCAAAGAAGGGGGATCATGGTGGGCTGGCCCGCAATAGTCTCCCCAGGCGACGGCTACGGCCCATGCCGCTGGCCGCACGGAAGGGGCCGCCCCTATGGTGTAGTCCCCTCCGCGGCCACCAGCGCTCGAGCCACGGCCGGAGCCACATGACCAGGAACCTGAAGACGCCTTGATGGTTTCGTCCAACCTTCAAGCACGTCAAGGCCCACGGTGAGCCCTGGAGGAACAGCAGAGGGAGGCCGTGCGCGGCACTTTTGAACGATGCCGCGACAACCATCTTCAGTCAGATAGGCGAGATGGTACTAGCGCCAATGAGCCCATGCTCGGTGAGGGTGGGCACCTGTCTTTCGAGGTCAGTTTCCCTACCTTCACTCGCAAGCTACGACAAGTCTGTTGGCCATCTATTCGCACGCTCAAGCCAGAGATACCACAGAAGTATGACGGAAGATTGAACCAGGCATAATTATTGAGCATCTACACCATCGCTATTCAAGCTGGCGGGGGAAGGGATGAGAAGGTGTTTGCCAATTACTTCCCTTTGGCAGTGAAGCCAAATGTGATGTCTTGGCTGATGCACCTACGGAAGAACTCCATTTTAACCTGGGCTGACCTATGCCATGAGTTCATTGGTGCCTTCACAGGCGGCCATCAAGAACCAGGGCGGCCCAGTGACTTGCAGCTTCTCCCGCGGAAGGAAGGAGAGACTCTGCGGAAGTACATGCAGAGATTTAGCAGAGTCCACAGGAATATTCCAGATATCCACCCAGCAGCCGTGATAGTTGCATTCCAGTCCAACATGCACAATCGTCGGATACGTTCCAAGATGAATGTCTGATTACCCAAGACTGTGAAAGAGCTATATACCCTGGTGGACAAGTGTGCTCGAGTGGAAGAGGGGAGAAGACTCCCCGGAGAGGAGGATGACATCGATGTCGATTTAGAGGATGATGACGAAAGCAACATCCAGAAGAAGAAGAACAAGAAGCGCAACAAAAAGCGCAAGGACAAGACAGTGATGGCAGTTGAGGGGTCAAGCACACCTAGTACCGGCAAGAAGGCTAAGGCCGAAGCTCTCGACAAGGAAGTTGTCGTTGCATAGATTGCCGGGACGCTGTGGCTGCCGAGAAGGCTGGGAAAGGTGATGGGTCGTACTACAAGATCCATCAGACCAAGGGTCACGATCTCCAAGAGTGTCATCAGGTTGAGCAGCTTGATGTCTACTACACAACCTTCTTCTTGTATACGTTGTTGGGCCTGCAAGTGCACAGGTTTGTAGGACAGTAGCAAATTTCCCTCAAGTGGATGACCTAAGGTTTATCAATTCGTAGGAGGCGTAGGATGAAGATGGTCTCTCTCAAACAACCCTGCAACCAAATAACGAGTCTCTGGTGTCCCCAACACACCCAATACAATGGTAAATTGTATAGGTGCACTAGTTCGGCGAAGAGATGAAGATACAAGTGCAAAATAGATAGTAGATATAGGCTTTTGTAATCTGAAAATATAAAAATAGCAAGGTAACAAGTGGTAAAAGTGAGCGTAAACAGTATTGCAATGATAGGAAACAAGGACTAGGGTTCATACTTTCACCAGTGCAAGTTCTCTCAACAGTAATAACATAGATAGATCATATAACAAGCCATCAACATGCAACAAAGAGTCACTCCAAAGCCACTAATAGCGGAGAACAAACGTAGAGATTATGGTAGGGTACGAAACCACCTCAAAGTTATCCGTTCGGATTGATCTATAAAAGAGTTCGTACTAGAATAACACCTTAAGACACAAATCAACCAAAACCCTAATGTCACCTAGATACTCCATTGTCACCTCAAGTATCCGTGGGCATGATTATACGATATGCTTCACACAATCTCAGATTCATCCAACCAACATAAAAGTACTTCAAAGAGTGCCTCAAAGCTACTACCGGAGAGTCAAGAACGTGTGCCAACCCCTATGCATAGGTTCCCAATGTCACGAAACCCGCAAGTTGATCACCAAAACATACATCAAGTGGATTGCAATACATACATCAAGTGTTCTTATAAAAGACTCAATCCAATAAGATAACTTCAAAGGGGAAACTCAATTCATCACAAGAGAGTAGAGGGGGCGAAACATCATAAGATCCAACTACAATAGCAAAGGTCGGGATACATCAAGATCGTGCCATAGAGGGAACACGAGAGAGAACACGAGAGAGAGATCAAACACATAGCTACTGGTACATACCCTCAGCCCCGAGGGTGAACTACTCCCTCCTCATCATGGATAGCGCCGGGATGATGAAGATGGCCACCGGTGATGGGATCCCCCTCCGGCAGGGTGCCGAGAAGGGCTCCCGAGAGGATTTTGGTGGCTACAGAGGCTTGCGGCGGCGGAACTCCGGATCTATCTTCTGTTCTGGAAGTTTTAGGGTACGTAGGTATATATGGGTGCAAGGGGTACGTCGGTGGACCTCCGGGGTGCTCACGAGGCAGGGGGCGCGCCCTAGGGGGGCGCCCCCACCCTCGTGGGCAGCCCGGGACTCCCCTGACGTGCACTCCAAGTCCATCAGGTTGCTTTCCTTCCAAAAATAACTTCTCCAGTTGATTTCGTTCCGTTTTGACTCCGTCTGATATTCCTTTTCCTCAAAACACTAAAATAGGCATAAAACAAGAAATCTGGGCTGGGCCTCCGGTAATAGGTTAGTCCCAAAAATAATATAAAAGTGGATAATAAAGCCCATTATTGCCTAAAACAGTAGATAATATAGCATGGAGCAATCAAAAATTATAGATACGTTGGAGACGTATCAAGCATCCCCAAGCTTAATTCCTGCTCGTCCTCGAGTAGGTAAATGATAAAAAAGAATTTTTGATGCGGAGCGCTAGTTGGCATAATTTCAATGTAAATCTTCTTAATTGTGGTATGAATATTCAGATCCGAAAGATTCAAGACAAAAGTTCATATTGACATAAAAATAATAATACTTCAAGCATACTAATCAAAGCAATCATGTCTTCTCAAAATAGCATGGCTAAAGAAAGTTATCCCTACAAAATCATATAGTCTGGCTGTTGCTCTATCTTCATCACACAAAGTATTTAATCATGCACAACCCCGATGACAAGCCAAGCAATTGTTTCATACTTTAATAATCTCAAACTTTTTCAACCTTCACGCAATACATGAGCGTGAGCCATGGATATAGCACTATGGGTGGAATAGAATGGTGGTTGTGGAGAAGACAAAAAGGAGAAGATAGTCTCGCATCAACTAGGCGTACCAACGGGCTATGGAGATACCCATTAATAGATATCAATGTGAGTGAGTAGGGATTGCCATGCAACGGATGCACTAGAGCTATAAATATGAAAGCTCAACAAAGGAAACTAAGTGGGTGTGCATCCAACTTTCTTGCTCACGAAGACCTAGGGCACTTTTGAGGAAGCCCATCATTGGAATATACAAGCCAAGTTCTATAATGAAAAATTCCCACTAGTATATGAAAGTTACAACATGTGAGACTCTCTTATTATGAAGATCATGGTGCTACTCTGAAGCACAAGTGTGGTAAAAGGATAGTAGCATTGTCCCTTCTCTCTTTTCTCTCATTTTTTGGGGCCTTTTCTCTTCTTTTTTATGGCCACTCTTTTTTTCGTCCGGAGTCTCATCCCGACTTATGGGGGAATCATAGTCTCCATCATCCTTTCCTCACTGGGACAATGCTCTAATAATGATGATCATCACACTTTTATTTTTCTTACAACTCAACAATTACAACTCGATACTTAGAACAAAATATGACTCTATATGAATGCCTCCGGCGGTGTACCGGGATGTGCAATGACTCATGAGCGACATGTATGAAAGAATTATGAACGGTGGCTTTGCCACAAATACAATGTAAACGACATGATCATGCTAGCAATATGACAATGACAGAGCGTGTCATAATAAACGGAACGGTGGAAAGTTGCATGGCAATATATCTCGGAATGGCTATGAAAATTCCATAATAGGTAGGTATGGTGGCTGTTTTGAGGAAGGTATATGGTGGGTGTATGATACCGGCAAAAAGTGTGCGGTATTAGAGAGGCTAGCAATGGTGGAAAGGTGAGAGTGCGTATAATCCATGGACTCAACATTAATCACAAGAACTCATGCACTTGTTGCAAAAATTTAGAAGTCATCAAAAACCAAAGCACTACGCGCATGCTCCTAGGGGGATAGATTGGTAGGAAAATACCATCGCTCGTCCCCGACCGCCACTCATAAGGAAGACAATCAATAAATAAAATTGTGCTCCAACTTCATCACAAAGCGGTTCACCATACGTGCATGCTATGGGAATCACAAACTTCAACACAAGCATTCTTTAAATTTATAATCACCCAACTAGCATTACTTTGATATTATCACCTCCATATCTCAAAACAATTATCAAGCATCAAACTTATCTTAGTATTCAACGCACTCAAAAGAAAGTTTCACATATCCTGAATACCAAGTATATTAATATTAAGCAAATTATCATGGTATTAACGACTCTCAAAATAATCTAAGTGAAGCATGAGAGTTAAATAGTTTATTTAAAACAAATCTACCACCATGCTCTAAAAGATCTAAGTGAATTACTAGAGCAAAAATTATCACGCTCAAAAGATATAAGTGAAGCACTATGAGCAATAACAAAGACTACTCCGAAAGATATAAGTGAAGATCAATGAGTAGTCAAATAATTATGCAACTATGTGAAGACTCTCCCAATTAATAATTTCAGATATTGATACTTTATTCAAACAGCAAGCAAAGATAAAGAAAACTACATTGCAAGGATAGCACAACTCATGTGAAGAAGCAAAAACTTAGGCTCAACCGATACTAACCGATAGTTGTTGAAGAAGAAAGGTGGGATGCCTACCGGGGCATCCCCAAGCTTAGATGCTTGAGACTTCTTGAAATATTATCTTTGGTTCCCTTGGGAATCCCCAAGCTTGAACTTTTGTGTCTCCTAAATTCCTCTCATATCATGGTTTCTCTTTTTATCAAAAGCTTCATTCACAACAAACTCAGCAAGAACTCGTGAGATAGGTTAGTATAAACCAATGCAAAACCTTATCATATTCTACTGCAAAAAATCACTAAAATTATTATTCAACATTTCATATTAAATGCCTCTGTATATTTAATACTCCTATCCTCAAATAGAATCATTAAACAAGCAAACATATGCAAACAATGCAACCATAACAGCAATCTGTCAAAACAGTACAGTCTGTAAAGAATGCAAGAGTATCAATACTTCCCTGACTCCAAAAATTATGAACTAAAATTCCCACTGTAATAAATTTATCATATCTTAATATGCAAAAATATTCAACGTTATACCATGCTCTGACTTTTCTAGGGAATTTTTGCAACAGCGGTAAACTTTCTGTTTTCAAACAGCAACATGTATACTAGCAAAATAAGCATGGCAAAGGCTATGCTTGACTTCTTTATTGAAACTAAAGATGCAAAACATTATTCTAACTAACATCAAGCAAAAACTAACAAAATAAAATGACGCTCCAAGCAAAACACATATCATGTGGTGAATAAAAATATAGCTCCAAGTAAAGTTACCGATGAACGAAGACGAAAGAGGGGATGCCTTCCTGGGCATCCCCAAGCTTAGGCTCTTGGTTGTCCTTTAATATTACCTTGGGGTGGCTTGGGAATCCCAAAGCTTAGGCTCTTGCCACTCCTTATTCCATATTCCATCGAATCTTTACCCAAAACTTGAAAACTTCAACCACACAAAACTCAACACAAAACTCGTAAGCTCCGTTAGTATAAGAAAATAAAACCACCACTTAGGTACTGTAATGAACTCATTCTAAATTCATATTGGTGTAATATCTACTGTATTCTAACTTCTCTATGGTTCATACCACTTAATACTACTCATAGATTCATCAAAATAAGCAAACAACACATAGAGATCAGAATCTGTCAAAAACAGAACAGTCTTTAGTAATCTGTATCAAACGTATACTTCTGGAACCCCAAAAATTACGAAATAAATTGCTGGACCTGAGCAATTTGTCTATTAATCATCTTAAAAAATAATCAACCTAAAAGCGCTCTCTAGTAAAAAATGGCAGCTAATCTCGTGAGCGCTAAAGTTTCTGTTTTTTACAGCAAGATCACATAAACTTCACTCAAGTCTTCCCAAAGGTTCTACTTGGCACTTTATTTAAACAAAAGCTATAAAACATGATTACTACAGTAGCATAATCATGTGGACACACAAAAACAGTAAGGATAAATATTGAGTTGTCTCACAACAAGCGCTTTTCTTTAATGCCTTTCTAGCTAGGCATGATGATGACAATGATGCTCACATAAAAGATAAGAATTGAAACATAACGGGAGCATCATGAAGCATATGACTAGCACATTTAAGTCTAACCCACTTCCTATGCATAGGGATTTTGTGAGCAAACAACTTATGGGAACAATAATCAACTAGCATAGGTAGGTAAAACAACCATAGCTTCAAAAATTTCAACACATAGAGAGGAAACTTGATATTATTGCAATTCCTACAAGCATATGTCCCTCTCTCATAATAATTTTCAGTAGCATCATGAATGAATTCAACAATATAACCAGCACCTAAAGCATTCTTTTCATGATCTACAAGCATAGAAAATTTACTACTCTCAACATAAGCAAATTTCTTCTCATGAATAGTAGTGGGAGCAAACTCAACAAAATAACTATCATGTGATTGAAAATTAAGATCGAGATGACATGTTTCATGGTTATCATTATTCTTTAAAGCATAAGTGTCATCACAATAATCATCATAGATAGGAGGCATGCTTTCATCATAGTAAATTTGCTCATCAAAGCTTGGGGGACAAAAAATATCATCTTCATCAAACATAGCTTCCCCAAGCTTGTGGCTTTTCATATCATTAGCATCATGGATATTCAAGGAATTCATACTAACAGCATTGCAATCATGCTCATCATTCACATATTTTATGCCAAGAATTCTATGTAATTCTTCTTCTAGTACTTGAGCACAATTTTCCTTTCCATCATTCTCATGAAAGATACTAAAAAGATGAAGCGTATGAGACAAACTCAACTCCACTTTTTCGGTAGTTTTCTTTTATAAACTAAATTAGTGCTAAAACAAGAAACAAAAAGATTCGATTGCAAGATCTAAAGATATACCTTCAAGCACTCACCGCGCCAAAAAAAAGCTTAGTTGACGGAGTGTGAGTACCCTTTACCTAGCCTCCCCGGCAACGGCGCCAGAAACTGCTTGATGTCTACTACACAACCTTCTTCTTGTAGACGTTGTTGGGCCTGCAAGTGCACAGGTTTGTAGGACAGTAGCAGATTTCCCTCAAGTGGATGACCTAAGGTTTATCAATCCGTAGGAGGCGTAGGATGAAGATGGTCTCTCTCAAACAACCCTGCAACCAAATAACAAAGAGTCTCTTGTGTCCCCAACACACCCAATACAATGGTAAATTGTATAGGTGCACTAGTTCGGCGAAGAGATGAAGATACAAGTGCAAAATAGATAGTAGATATAATTTTTTGTAATCTGAAATTATAAAAACAGCAAGGTAACAAGTGGTAAAAGTGAGCGTAAACGGTATTGCAGTGATAGGAAACAAGGCCTAGGGTTCATACTTTCACCAGTGCAAGTTCTCTATACAATAATAACATAGATAGATCATATAACAAGCCCTCAACATGCAACAAAGAGTCACTCCAAAGCCACTAATAGCGGAGAACAAACGTAGAGATTATGGTAGGGTACGAAACCACCTCAAAGTTATTCGTTCGGATCGATCTATAAAAAGAGTTTGTACTAGAATAACACCTTAAGACAGAAATCAACCAAAACCCTAATGTCACCTAGATACTCCATTGTCACCTCAAGTATCCGTGGGCATGATTATACGATATGCATCACACAATCTCAGATTCATCCAACCAACATAAAAGTACTTCAAAGAGTGCCACAAAGCTACTACCGAAGAGTCAAGAACGTGTGCCAACCCCTATGCATAGGTTCCCAATGTCACGAAACCCACAAGTTGATCACCAAAACATACATCAAGTGGATCGCAGGACATACATCAAGTGTTCTTATAAAATACTCAATCCAATAAGATAGCTTCAAAGGGGAAACTCAATTCATCACAAGAGAGTAGACGGGGAGAAACATCATAAGATCCAACTACAATAGCAAAGCTCGGGATACATCAAGATCGTGCCATAGAGGGAACACGAGAGAGAACACGAAAGAGAGATCAAACACATAGCTACTGGTACATACCCTCAGCCCCGAGGGTGAACTACTCCCTCCTCGTCATGGATAGCACCAGGATGATGAAGATGGCCACCGGTGATGGGATCCCCCTCCGGCAGGATGCCTGGAAGGGCTCCCGAGAGGTTTTTGGTGGCTACAGAGGCTTGTGGCGGCGGAACTCCTGATCTATCTTCTGTTCTGGAAGTTTTAGGGTACGTAGGTATATATGGGTGCAAGGGGTACGTCAGTGGACCTCCGGGGTGCTCACGAGGCAAGGGGGCGCGCCCTAGGGGGGCGCGCCCCCACCCTCGTGGTCAGCCCGGGACTCCCCTGACATGCACTCCAAGTCCATCAGGTTGCTTTCCTTCCAAAAATAACTTCTCAAGTTGATTTCGTTCCGTTTTGACTCCGTCTGATATTCCTTTTCCTCGAAACACTGAAATAGGCATAAAACAGCAAATCTGGGCTGGGCCTCCGGTTAATAGGTTAGTCCCAAAAATAATATAAAAGTGGATAATAAAGCCCAATATTGCCTAAAATAGTAGATAATATAGCATGGAGCAATCAAAAATTATAGATACGTTGGAGACGTATCACAGCTCGTTAAGAAGTAGAGGGCAGAGTATGAGAAGTGAGATAAGGAAAAATGTCAGAATGGCGCTGGCGGAACGGGCGGAGGCGGTGGAGCAAACCACCCTGGCAAGGCTCCTCGGAACCAAGGAAAACCCACCAGGGGTCGTGAGAAGGAAGATTGCAATGATGGAACTGATGGAGGGGATGAAGAGGAAACCAGCGAGCAGGAATTTCGGAAAGCCACTAACGCCCTGTGCATTGACGGGGGTGCATCTCTGCGCTCCTCTCACCGCCAACTTTAACAGTGAGCGTGTAAAGTCAAAGTCGTGGAGCCAGCGGCAGATTCTCGGAAGCCGCTCAAGTGGTCACGCACACCCATCATCTTTGACGAAGAGGATCACTGAGGGAGTCCTGGACTAAGGGGTCCTCGGGCGTTCGGGCTATGTGATATGGGCCGGACTAATGGGCCGTGAAGATATGAGATTAAAGACCTTTCCCCGTGTCCGAACGGGACTCTCCTTTGCATGGATGGCAAGCTTGGCATTCAGATCATGTACCTTCCTTTCTCTATGACCGACTCTGTGGAACCCTAGATCCCTCGGTGTCTATATAAACTGGAGGGTTTAGTCCGTAGGGCGAGAACACAATCATACAAGCTAGACATCTAGGGTTTAGCCATTACGATCTCGAGGTAGATCAACTCTTGTAACCCCTATACACATCAAAGTCAATCAAGCAGGAAGAAGGGTATTACCTCCATTAAGAGGGCCCAAACCTGGGTAAACATTATGTGCCCTGCCTCCTTGTTACCTTCGATCCTTAGACGCATAGTTCGGGACCCCCTACCCGAGATCTGCCGGTTTTTACACCGACATTGGTGCTTTAATTGAGAGTTCCACCGTGTCGTCACCACAAGGCTCGATGGCTCCATCAACTATCCACAACAACACCACCCTCCGGGAGACTTTTCTCCCCGGCCAAATCTTCGTATTCGGTGGCTTCGCACTGCGTGCCAACTCGATTGGCCATCTGGAGCAGATCAATAGCTACACCCCTGGTCATTAGATCAATTTCGGAAATCTAAACTACGTCGCTGACACCCGAGGGGACTTGATCTTCCAAGGGTTTGCGGCCTCAACTGCAGCTTCGGCCTTAGATCCGGAACACCCCGCTGAGTCTAAAGACGGGAGTTTAGAACCCGCCGGACTGTCTGCAGCCATAGAACTCAACACCGGAGATACGGAAGGGATCGTTTCACCGGCAGACCCGGAGTCACACCAGGCTCCCTTCATCAACGCGAAGCCGGACTCCTCCCCGAACACCACATCCGAACTCTCGAGGCATGTATTATGCGAGCTCGGCCTGGGAACTCTTGCCCCACCCTGCTCCACGGACCCTCCCTTCCCCGCCCAAACCTCATTCTTACAAGAGGCCCTGGACCTAATGCGATCTCTCGCCATAGCAGAAGGATCGATTCCAAAGTACGCCCAGCCCACACTAGGGGCTAGGGGCGGGGAATTTTATGTTCCACCCACCACCCACTTTATAGCCACTGTCGATGACTTAACCGACATGCTAGATTACGCCTCCGAAGACATCGACAGTATGGACGACGATGCCGAAGAGGAGCAAAGCAAGAACCCTCCGTTTACCGGATGCTGGACGACCACTTCCACGTATGACGTATACATGGTGGACACACCGAAAGAGGATGACGGCGACAATGGGATGAATCTAGAGGATGAACCTGCTGAAGTAGCCACAAAGCATCGTCGTCAGCGGTGCCGATCAAAATCACGTCACAAAAAAGACAACAATACCGGGATCGGTGACAATGATACTCCGGATAACGCCGAAGAACACGACGCCCCTGTCGAGCCAACATCCGAACATGATGATTGGGAAGAGGGGCAAGCCAGCCCCGATGATCCTATCGGGAACGAGGGCTCGGAGGATAGTAACTGTCTGCCGACCTCTGAAGAGGATGAGAGCCTGGGCGACGAAGACTTTATCGTACCAAAGGACCCCCCCCCTCGAACAAGAGCGCTTTAAGCGCCAGCTAATAGCCACAGCAAGAAGCCTAAAAAAGAAGCGGCAGCAACTTCAAGCCGACCAGGATTTACTCAATGATAGATGGACTAATGTCCTGGCGGCCGAGGAATACGGACTCGAGCACCCAACTAAGAGTTACCCAAAGCACAGGTTGCTCTCCCAATTCGATGACGAGGTCCCGTATCCTATACCAATAGCGCGTAACGCGGCTGACGGGCCTGACTGGCCACCTCGTGTCAGGGACAGAGCGGCAACCCAAGCCAAACACCAACCTGCACCACCTCGCCCTAGAGGCAGAGAAACAGCAGCTGCGGGGTACATGCACGAGCTGCGATAGGACCTAGACAATAGAGCCGGTCATACCAGATCAATTTATGGATCAAGGGGACGCGCACCAGCGCAAGAAGATGGTCACCAGGCTGGCGCGATAAACATAACCTCACCCGGGCCGAGAACCGCATACGGACTCCATCTGAATTGCGTCGTGACATCGCCCGATATAGAGGAGCCGCACACCCCCTATGCTTCACCGATGAGGTAATGGAGCACTGATTCCCAGAAGGGTTTAAACCCATGAACATTGAATCATACGATGGCACAACAGATCCCGCAGTATGGATTGAATACTTTCTTCTCCATATACACATGGACCGCGGTGATGACCTACATGCCATCAAGTACCTCGCCCTAAAACTTAAGGGACCAGCACGACATTGGCTGGACAGCCTCCCAGAAAACTCTATTGGAAGCTGGGAGTAATTGGAGGACTCCTTCAGAGATAACTTCCAAGGTACCTATGTACGGCCCCCGAAAGCCGATGACCTTAGTCACATAATCCAGCAGCCCGACGAATCAGCACGGAAGCCCTGGACCAGGTTCTTAATTAAGAAGAACCAGATTGTGGATTGTCCGTACGCCGAAGCCCTCGCGGCCTTCAAACACAGCGTCCGAGATGAGTGGCTCGCTCGACACCTCGACCAAGAGAAGTCGAAGTCCATGGCAGCCCTCACTGCACTTATGACCCGCTTTTGCGCGGGAGAAGATAGCTGGCTAGCTCGTACAAGAAATAGCACCAGCGACCCAGGCACCACTGAAGCCAGGGACGGCAATGGTAAGCGACGATGCGACAAGCATAAGCGTCGAAACAATACCGAAGACACGGCGGTGCACGCCGGATTCAGTGGCTCAAAATCCGATCAGCGGAAGAAGCCATTCAAAGGAAATAAAGATGGTCCATCTAGTTTGGACAGAATACTTGATCGGCGCTGCCAGATTCATGGCACCCCTGATAAACCTGCTAATCACACCAACAGAAACTGTTGGGTCTTTAAGCAGGCCGGCAAGCTCAACGCCGAACACAAGGGGAAAGAACGCCCAGCGAGGACAATGATGAAGAGCCTCGCCCACCGAACATAGGGGGCAAAAGCAATTCCCCCCCGAGGTCAAAACAGTGAACATGATCTATGTCACCCACATCCCCAAACGGGAGCGCAAGCACGCATTAAGGGACGTCTACGCCATAGAGTCGGTCGCCCCAAAATTCAACCCATAGTCTTCTTATCCGATCACCTTCGATTGAAAGGACCACCCGACTGGCATCTGTCATGGAGGATCAGTAGCTTTGGTCCTCGACCCAATCATTGACGGATTCCATCTCACATGAGTCCTCATGGATGGTGGTAGTAGCCTTAACCTGCTCTATCAGGACACCGTCCGCAAAATGCGTATTGATCCATCAAGAATCAAGCCCACTAAAATTACCTTTAAAGGAGTCATACCTGGCGTAGAGGCCCATTGCTCGAGCTCAATAGCATTGGAAGTTGTCGTGGGCTCGCCCGACAACTTCTGCAGTGAAGACCTGATCTCCGATATTGTGCCCTTCCAAAGTGGCTATCATGAACTGCTCGGACGGACCGCTTTTGCTCAATTCAACACAATGACACATTATGCTTATTTAAAGCTCAAGATGCCAGGTCCACGCAGCATCATAACGGTCAACGGAAACATGAAACGCTCCCTTCGTACCGAGGAACACACTGTGGCTCTCGCAGCCGAAGTACAGAGCGGCCTCCTCAAGCCGCACACCTCATCGGCCATCAAGCCGCTGGACTTTGCTAAAAAAGTCCGATCACCCCTACAAGCTGACAGCTCGGTACTTCCAGAGTTTGACTAGCAGTTTCGCCTCCGTCGGTTGCCGCATACAACTGCGGAATTTGTATCGCGCATACATCACTCAGAATCCCTTGGGCATCAACGGAGGCACAATACGAGCAGGCCTATAGTACGGTTTGACCGCACGTACTAGTACCTCCTTTCCAGTTTGCAGGGCTTAATTCAAAAATATCACCAACCAAGGTACTCCCTTCGTCCGGGTTTATTAGTCCCGTGAGCCAAAGCAGCAAGACCAAGGCATGGCAATAATTAACTGCATGCAGAAGTTTAAGCCTAATTAATTCCAGCGATTTAAGTGGCTGCATGCGTGCCCTCGGTTGCGACTCGTTGCATGCTGCTCCGCGTACTGGTTGCGAGTGATTCTGAGTGCCTGCATACAGCCGGCCGTAATTAAGGCAGCTAACTGATGCAAAAAAAAGATGTGCTTTAATTGTTGCGGGCCTTTTAAATCCGTGGAGTCATAATTGACAAGGAGGGAGTACCTCATTTTGATGATTCGAGTGCACTTGTTTGACCGTCATGCCGGTGTGCGACCCAGCACGCACGGGACGGGACAGCACAGTCATAATTTCAGTTTCTCTAGTTTTCCACGGCAAGCTGGCGCGCTAAGCAATGCCTGCTTATGCATTGAATTCCGATGACCATCGCGCTACCTTCCGCCTATAAGTACTATTTCCCGGCCTTCTCCGGTGGCACCATGACCCAACTCGCCCTATCCTCATAAGCCCCCACTGGCCCGATGTCACTCGCCACTTATCCTAGCTCTCGCCATGTCCGCCATGCCCCCGCCCATCCAAGATAGGTGAGGCCGGAGGCGGTCACCGTCGGAACTAGTGTTCGGTTTTTCACCAGAAGGCAGACGGAGGGAGGAGGCATTCTATCGTTCTTTAGATGGAAATGCGGAGATCAAGGCCTTGTTGGAGCGTGACCGCCTGGCGGAGGAGCAGGAGTTGTTGGAGCGCGACCGCCTAGTGGAGGAGCAGCATATCGCTGATTTGCGCCGCCAGCGGGACATGGAGCAGCAGCGCACCGACGCTCTGAGTTGCGAGCAGAGCACCCGCAACTAGGCCGACTACATGGAGGCCAGTGCCCGGCAAATATCCCTGGAGGCTGTCGGGCACGCACGCGTTCACGACGCTGATTTTTACTACCAGCTCGTCAAGTGGGTTTCCCGCTTAGAAGTCGAAGCTTCGGTGGACCACGCCGGCATGGAAAGTGTCGGCGTTCTGGGAACAGGGGTCCCCAGACTTGCCTGCCTGCAGCATGGCTCAAGTGGGGGCCCAGTGCGGCCCAGCTTCATCAGCTCAAGCTCAAGACCCTCGCGAGGGGCCAAGCCTCGCGGGGTGGACGACAGGAAGCTTCCTCAGGAGCGGCCTCACCAGGCAGGCTCGCGAGGAGGCGGAGAGGTCAAGGCAGGGTACCTTGTGAGGTGCCCGTGACGCAAGCCATGACGATCGATACCAAGCGAGCGACAGGCGGGCGCCGGCCTGCATAGTGTCCTTGTTTCCCCTTCGGTGCAAAGGAGGCAAGCACAGGCCAAGGCATCAGGCAAACATTACCGTTTTGGTACAACAAGACCAAGACCAGCAGAACGTCAGGATGGAGGTCATCGTGGAGCCCAGGACGGCGTCATCGTCAGAGCCTTTGGCAGCCGAAGACCAACTTTAGTCAGGATAAGTGTACCAGATGTTCCCCTTCAAAATGGCCAATTGTTGGCGCCCTTCCCGCTCATTACTTGGGAAGAGGCCCAAGGCCTCCCTCTATAAATAGGACTAGCCACCACAGAGTGGGGGGAGGATCTCGATCAGGCATAGACTAGAGAGTGGCGACCGGACTCACCCAAGCAGTTCATCGCACCAACTCAAGAACAGCCCCTCACGAGGTTGTTCCCCCTTTGTATTGTTCATCATCAGCCCCTGAGGCAATCCACCAAACAACACACTGGAGTAGGGTATTATACCACAAAGGTGGCCTGAACCAGTATAAATCTTGTGTCCCTTGTGTGTTCTTCTTTCTAGCCTAGATTCCTTGAGAGGCACGCGAGCTGGTAGGGGAAAGATCTTCGCACGCACCCCAGTGTTCGAACCTCAAGGGTCTGCTGGAACCCAAAATCCGACATTTGGCGCGCCAGGTAGGGGGTGCGCCGGAGCTCTCTCTCTTCCGTCAACTCGCTCTTCGTCAACATTGTGTTTCGCCCTCATGGCGGACAACGCGCCGCCCGCTCCGGCAGCCATTGCCGGCACTGGGGCCATGGGGCTCCGAGCCTTGGCCCCCGCCTTATGACAGGTGCAGTGGCCGTGCAATTTCAAGCCCGAGATGCCGGCGCGCTAGCGCGACGAATCCGCTGGTTTTCCTACTGGCGTACGAGGAGGCCGTCCTCAAGGCCGGGGGCGACGACAGGGTGATGGCCAACTGGTTCCCCCTGGCCCTCACCGGCGTTCCGCGCATGTGCCTGGTCCACCTACCGACGGCTTCTGTGACCTCCTGCGGGGAACTGCGCGTCCTCTTCCTCGCCCACTACACCGCGCCAGTGCCCCCGGTCGTTGCAGCTCTCCTGGGCGGCTTCTAGGCGCCACCTTTGAGCTGCCATGTCAAGCCATTCGCCCGCCAGATCAGCACCGCCTCCCATCACCGAGAAGCCCCCCCGGGCTGGGTGGCGCCCGAGGCCGATCTGACCTTCAACTCAGACGATCACCCGTCCAACCCCGCCGGTTCGGGTGCGCTCCCGATGCTGTGCACCCCCACCATCTGCCAGGTGGCCATCACCAGGACCCTCATCGACGGCAGTGTTGGCCTCAGCGTGCTCTCGGTGGAAGCCTTCAGCCTCCTCCATGTGCCACCAGGGCGGCTTCAGGCCAGCAGGCCCTTCTGGGGCGTCGGAGGCGGTTCCACCGGCTCCCTGGGACAGATCCGCCTCCCGGTGACCTTCGGCACCTACGACAACTTCCGCACGGAGCTGATCAACTTCGACATCGCCCCCATTAGTCTCCCGTACAACTCCATCCTCGGCTACCCAGCCCTGGCCTGGTTCATAGCTGCGACTCACCCGGCATACAACCTCATGAAGATGCCCGGGAGCAACTGCATCCTTACCCTGTCCGGAGACATCGGTGGTGCGTTGTAGGCGCTCAAGCTTGCCTTCAAGACTGCCGTAGTGGTGCAACCCGCCAGCTCAGATGTCCTCTAGCCCAAGGGGGCTGCGCCAGCCAAAAAGAAGTAGATGTTCAGCCAGGACAAGGCGGAGACCAAGCAGGTACCGGTCGATGAGGATGAGCCCGCCGGTGCTACCTTCACCATAGGCGCCAACCTTGAGCCTGAGCAGGAGGAGGCCCTAGTCAGGTTCCTGCGTGCAAACAAGAAGGTGTTTGCATGGGAGCCTAATCAGCTGGCGTGGGTCCCAAGGGATGTAATTGAGCATCATCTCAACGTGTGCCCCAACGTGCGCCCCTTGAAGCAGAATGCGAGGCGGCAGTCCACTGAGAAACAAGCTTTCATCGTCCAAGAGACCCGCAAGCTAGAGGCAGCAGGGGTTATTCGTGAGGTCCGCTACCCAGATTGGTTGGCTAACCCGATCATCGTACTGAAGAAGGGAGGAAAGGAATGCATGTGTGTCGACTTCACCAACCTCAACAAAGCCTGCCCGCAGGATCCATTTCCGCTCCCACGCATCGGCCAGATCGTCGACTCCACCGCTGAGTGTGACCTATTGTGCTTCTTGGATGCCTTCTCGGGCTATCACCAGATCAAGATGGCGGTAGAAGACGTGGAAAAAATGGCTTCCTGACCCCGTGTGGAGTGTAGTGCTATACATGCATGCCGTTTGGGTTGCGCAACGCGGGCGCGACCTTTCAGCGGCTGATGCACATCGCCTTGGGCCGACAGCTCGGGAGGAACGCTGAAGCTTACGTAGATGACATTGTGGTGAAGTCTCGGGAGGCAAGAACCCTGATACAGGACTTATAGGAAACCTTTACGAGCCTTAATGAAGTGGACCCGCGGCTCAACCCGGAGAAGTGCGTATTTGGAGTCCCCTCGAGAAAGCTCCTGGGTTTCCTCGTGTCCCACAGGGGCATCGAGGCCAACCCAGAGAAGGTCAAAGCAGTCGAAGACATGAGCCCGCTGAAGACCCTTAGAGAAATGCAGAAGCTCACCGGGCATGTAACCGCGCTAGGGCGTTTCATCTCCAAGCTGGGGGAAGGAGCACTGCCCTTCTTCAAGCTGATGAAGAGGAAGGGCCCCTTCAAATGGACTGAAGAGGCCGACAAGGCATTCCAAGATCTCAAGAGGTACCTTACCAGCCCTCTGGTGATGGTAGCCCCGCGCCCTCGGGAGCCCCTGGTGCTTTACCTTGCGGTGACCCCCTACTCTGCCAGCGCAGCCCTAGTGGCGGTTAGAGAGGAGCGTCATACCAAGGCAGCAGCGACCGTCTGGGCTGAAGCAAAGCAAAGCCAAGACAGCCTCGTGAAGACCACGCCCGCAAGGGATCAGCCGCAGCAGGGGAACGCACCTAGAGCAGAGGAGGCCTCTCCAGGCGACCAGGCGCTGGGGTCTCCCTCGTCTCAGGAGGCGCCTCAACCTCCGGAGGACTCAAGCTGCGCCAGCACCGTCAACCTCGTTGAGCACCCCGTGTACTTCGTCAGCATGGTGCTACGGGACGCAAGGGCGTGGTACCCCATGCCTCAAAAACTCCTCCTAGCGCTATTGGTAGCCTCACGCAAGCTGCGGCACTACTTCCAAGGCCATCCCATCAAGGTTGTCTCAGCATACCCCTTGGAAAGGGTACTCAGGAGACCCAACTCGGCTGGAAGAGTCGCTGAATGGAACATCAAACTTCAATTGTTTCAGCTAGAATTCAGCACGACCAGAGTTATCAAGGGAGCCGCACTTGCAGATTTCGTGGCGGAATGCGCAGAGGCACCGGGCCTCGAGGCAGGCGAGGACCGATCACTTTCCCCGGGAAGCGAGGCACCGGACGGCTGGGTCATGTACTTTGACGGGGCATTCTCCCGACATGGCGCAGGGGCCGGCGCGGTGCTCGTATCTCCTACTCAGGACAAGCTCTACTACGTCGTACAACTCTGTTTCCAGCATGGAGAAAAGGTCTCCAACAACATAGCAGAGTACGAAGGCCTGATAGCAGGCCTGAAAGCCGCACTCGCCTTGGGGGTAAAGTGCCTCATCATCAAAGGCAACTCGCAACTCCTCGTCAACTTCTCCAACAAGATATACGAGCAGAAGGACGAGCACATGGAAGGCTACCTCGCGGAGGTTCGTAGGATGGAGAAACAGTTCTGGGGGCTGGAGTTGCAGCATGTGCCTCGCAGCACCAATCAAGAGGTTGATGACATCACCAAGAGGGCATCCAGGCGGCTGCCTCAGGAGCCTGGCGTCTTCGAGGAACGACTCTTCAAGCCCTCGGCAGCACCATCACTGTCAAGCACGGCGCAAACTTGGGAGGATCTCCCTCAGCCGCCTGCCTCGGGAGCCCCGGCCTGCGGCCCGGCCTCGGGGGCACGCTTGCACCTGGCGCTGGAACCTCAGGAAGGATGCTGGACTGCAGAGTTCAAGGACTAATTAATGCGAGGGACCCTGCCGGAGAAGAAGGAGGATGCGGAGCGTGTGGCGAGACAGGCCATGGCCTACTGCATCCAAGACGGAGAGCTCTATCGGAAGCGACCAAATGACGTGTCCTTGCGTTGCATTTCCAGGGAACAATGAAGGGAGCTGTTGGCAGTCATACACGATGGAGACTGTGGGCACCACTCATCATCACGAACCCTCGTTGGCAAGGCGTTCCGCAACAGGTTTTACTAGCCCACAGCACTCAACGACGCCGTCGAGCTCGTGAGGGCCTGTGAAGCCTGCCAATTCCACGCCAAGCAAATCCACCAGCCGGCTCAGGGCCTGCAGACCATACCCCTCTCATGGACATTCGCGGTTTGGGCGCTGGACATTCTGGGCCCGTTTCCACGGGAGCCAGGGGGCTATCGCTACCTCTACATCGCCATCGACAAATTCACCAAGTGGGATGAAGTGGAAGCTATCCGCACCATCCTAGCACGCTCCGCAGTCAAGTTCATCAAGGGCATTGTGACCCGATTCGGGGTGCCTAATCACATCATCACCAACAACGGTTCGCAGTTCACCAGCAATCTCTTTAAAACATTCTATGCTAATCTTGGAACGCAGATATGCTACGCTTCAGTGGCGCATCCTCGAAGCAACGGCCAAGCTGAGTGAGCCAATGCGGAGGTGTTGAAAGGCCTCAAGACCAGGACCTTCAAGAAAAAACTGGAAGCCTGCGGCAGGGGCTGGTACGACGAGCTCCAGTCTGTGTTGTGGTCTATCCGCATGACCGCGACCAAGTCAACTGGAGAAACTCCATTCTTCCTCGTCTATGGAGCCGAAGCTGTCCTCCCTCACGAGGTCAAGCATCGCTCCGCGTGGGTCCTGGCATTCGACGAATCACAACAGGACGCCATGCGGGGGATGGATCTCGTGTTGGGGGAGGAGCGCCGTTGGGAGGCCGCGCTGCGAGCCGCGAGGTATCAACAGGCGTTGCGACGGTACCACTGCCGCGACATCCGCCCCAGGACCCTTGAGGTAGGGGACCTCATGCTCAGGCGGGTCCTCTCCAGGGAAGGGTTGCACAAGCTCTCTCCTATGTGGGAAGGCCCATTCAAGGTTGTTCATGTTTCCAGGCCCGGCTCCGCGCGCCTGGAGACCCAAGAGGGGGTGCCCATCCCGAACGCATGGAACATTCAACACCTCCGGAGGTTCTATCCATAATCAAGGCCCGGTGCCTGTGAAGAAGGCCAATGCCTATGAAGCTTACCATTTTGGAAAAGGCCCGGTGCCTGTGGAGAAGGCCAATGCCTGTGAAGCTTACCATTTTGGAAAAGGCCCGGTGCCTGTGAAGAAGGTCAATGCCTGTGAAGCTTACCATTTTGGAAAAGGCCTGGTGCCTGTGAAGAAGGCCAATGCCTGTGAAGCTTACCATTTTGGAAAAGGCCCGATGCCTGTGAAGAAGGCCAATGCCTGTGAAGCTTACCATTTTGGAAAAGGCCCGGTGCCTGTGAAGAAGGCGAATGCCTGTGAAGCTCGCCGCCCGTGACACTCTCACGTAATAATGAGTGGGGCTGTACACGCCCCGGAGTCTCCGGAGAGCCGCCCTCGGGCCTCGGGGGCTCCCGCCCACGCCCAGTAGCAGCACTTAGCTCCGCGCTCGTGAGAAGACATCGAAGACTAGATTAGGTGCCGGACGCGGCTTTTTCATTTGCTTTCTGCAGCTGGATTTTTCGTTCCTATTTGAAGTTTTATTGGAGCTGTTGCCGTCCCTAGCTTGTGACTCCTTGTATTTTTCGCCCATTTGCTTCGTTTTCTCTCGTGCAAGTCCCGCGAGGGAGTTACGCGGGCACCCTCGCGAGTGTTTTTTGCCCCAGTCGTTTAAGGCTTCCCTATCCGAGTCCGCCGCGGGAGCACCCCTCTCAGTCCGTGCCCCACGGGCATCGCAATGCGAACACAGGACCTGGGTCGGTCACCCCCGCAACTGAGACTGAAAGCTACCCCTCCTGACTAATCCTTGCAGGACATAAAGCATGCGGCGAGGCCCCTGGCCTCAGGAGGCAAGGACCGTGACAAGCCTACCCGAGCTAAGCAGTTCTCGCACACGGACATGCGGCACAGGAACACAGCACAGAAATAGCAAAAACAGCATGATGGTTAACAGCAACAGTTCGACATGCCCCCGCGGGGCCCTATACTACTTTCCTTTTTGCGTAGGGCAGGAAGAAAAACATGACTTGCTCGGCACCAACTCGCGGCGAGGGCTTGTACTGCCACTGGAGCTCAGTCAGATCCCTCCTCCCGCTTCACCGAGGCATGGCGGTGGACTGACCCGCTACCTTCCCCCAGGCGGGCGCGACGGTGTGGGGGCTGGTCACGGCCACTGCTGGAGGAGCCGTTGTCCGAAGGAGAATCGCCAAAGCTTGGCGAGCCCCGAGCACCGCTGACCTCACGCCTGTCGCCATCTTCACCTTGATCAACGCCGGGGCTGGGCACACGGCCGTGGTCGTCGTCTTCGGGGCAGCACCCAGCATGGCGACCGTCTTCCCCGAACACCCTCACATAGAGGGTGGCCTCACCGTCGAACTTGAAGTGCAGGGCGCACCGCTGGCTCAAGCCACGCACGCGGGAAAACATTTGCCAGCCGCGGGTCAGAGCCGCATTCCCGGTGACGGAGACCTCTAGTGAAGCTTAGGAGGCCCTGCTACAGCAACCGTCCGCCTGGAGCCAGAGGACGCCAGGAGCGCCCGCCGGAAGTTCACCTGCAAAGAAGCGGGGAAGCTGAAGCCAGGTGCCGGTCGGGGTCCGCCGACCACACGATGAACTCCGGCAGCACCTCTGCCGAGCTGAAGCGCGGCCTCGGGGGTCGCACAGCCACGGCGTGCCTCCCATCAGCAATCAGGCGCTCCTCGCCACACAGAGGACCGCCTCCACGACCGCGGGAAGCCGCTACAGGGGCCGCAGGACGCTTGCGAGGGTGGCCCCGGCCACGCTTGGTCGGAGGAGAGTCAAGCCCTCCCTGAAGGGCCTTTCCCTTCTTCGCGACCGAGGACCTCTTCGGCGGTGCTATGGGGATGGCGACTAGCCGGGATGGAGAGAAAGGAGTAGCAGGAAGGAATGGGCTGGAAGGGCTCATGCCGACCCGTTCTTATAGCCGGAGAAGGCCAACCACCGGCCTCCATGATCACAGGTAATCATGACCCATTTTTGCATGCAGGGACTTGTCATGTCGTGCAGTTGCCGAGGCGTCGTGGGGAAGCGGAGACACCCACGTCCAATCAATCGCCACGCGGTGCCCAAGGCCGCAGGCTGTTGGGGCCCGCGGCGCTTCGCACTTGCCCCTTAGCTTCTCTGCTAAGCCAAGTCTGGGCGCACCTTGGGCCTGGGGGCTATTGTCGGTGTTCTGGGAACGGGGGTCCCCAGACTTGCCTGCCTGCGGCATGTGGTGTGGCTCAAGTGGGGGCCCAGTGCGGCCCAGCTTCATCAGCTCAAGCTCAAGACCCTCGCGAGGGGCCAAGCCTCGCGAGGTGGACGACAGGAAGCTTCCTCAGGAGCGGCCTCACCAGGCAGGCTGGCGAGGAGGCAGAGAGGTCAAGGCAGGGTACCTCATGAGGTGCCCGTGACGCAAGCCATGACGATCGAGACCAGGCGAGCGCCAGGCGGGCGCTGGCCTGTGCAGTGTCCTTGTTTCCCCTTCGGTGCAAAGGGGGCAAGCACAGGCCAAGGCATCAGGCAAAGGTTACCGTTTGGGTGCAACAAGACCAAGACCAGCAGAACGGCAGGATGGAGGTCATCGTGGAGCCCAGGATGGCGTCATCGTCAGAGCCTTTGGCAGCCGAAGACCAACTTTAGTCAGGATAAGTGTACCAGATGTTCCCCTTCAAAATGGCCAATTGTTGGCGCCCTTCCCGCTCATTATTTGGGAAGAGGCCCAAGGCCTCCCTCTATAAATAGGACTAGCCACAACAGAGTGGGGGGAGGATCCGGATCAGGTATAGACTAGAGAGTCGCGACCGAACTCACCCAAGCCGTTCATCGCACCAGCTCAAGAACATCCCCTCGCGAGGCTGTTCCCCCTTTGTATTGTTCATCATCAGCCCCCGAGGCAATCCACCAAACCACACACTGGAGTAGGGTATTACACCACAATGGTGGCCTGAACCAGTATAAATCTTGTGTCCCTTGTGTGTTCTTCTTTCTAGCCTAGATTCCTTGAGAGGCACGCGAGCTGGTAGGGGAAAGATCTTCGTGCGCACCCCAGTGTTCGAACCTCAAGGGGCTGCCGGAACCCGAAATCCGACAAAAAGGGCCAACGCGTGTGAGCAACGCGCCCTATCGCACCTCTCGCAAGTCTGAGGCGAGGCGTAGGACGGTGCTGGCGTTTAGCGTGTATCGTAGATGGCGGCCGGCATCGTCTAGTTAGCTAAAAGTAAGTTATTACTTGTACGCTACTAGAGTATTAGTTGGAGTAGATAGTTAACTTGGCTATGATGGTTGTCAACGTGGAAGTTCAGTACTCTATATGTGGATCAGACCTGTTACTTTGCTCTGAATGTTGAACTTTCCATTTGAACGTATGGAATGGGCTGTTATTTTTTTAAATGGGTTGTATTTGTCCGCCACGGGTTTAGAGGCTGACTTGTGGGCCTACCAAGTTGACGCATAGAAAATCAGGAGATGATTGTAATGGAGAGGATGACAGCAGGGACCCGCCAAGGTCATGGCAGTACGCAAGCAAGTGCCTCCTTATTTCAAGCCAATAAAAAATGGCTCCTCCGAATGGATTTCTGACATCTGGGTCCCATGCCATTGTCAACGTAGTCAATAAACGAGAGAATTGCACAATGAGCGACTGACACCAGGGACCCAGCAGCTCGCCCAGTTATTTTTGTTTTGGGTTAATTTGATAAATGCCACTCCAAATCTGGTGTTTCTAAGAAATGCCACTGCAATTTCCAAACTTTGAAAAATGCCATTTCATGCCATTTCCAGTGGCATTTTTTGAAGTATGGAGTGGCGTTTTTCAAAGTTTGCAAATTGTAGTGGCGTTTTTCAAAGTATGCAAAAATTGAAGTGGCATTTTTCAAAGTTTGGAAATTGCAGTGGCATTTTTATGAATCACCATAATTGGAGTGGCATTTACCTAATTTGTTTTTGAGACGGAAGCAGGGTGTCAACTGGGCTATGCCGGGCACTCTGGCCTGTCTAGACAACCTTTTCTTTTATGTTTACCATAGACCAGCTGTCGGTGTCAAAACCGGCGGATCTCGGGTAGGGGGTCTCGAACTGTGCATCTGAGGTCGGATGGTAACAGGAGGCGGGGGACACGATGTTTACCCAGGTTCGGGCCCTCTCTACGGAGGTAATACCCTACTTCCTGCTTGATTGATCTTGATGAATATGAGTATTACAAGAGTTGATCTACCACGAGATCGTAATGGCTAGTCCTAGAAGTCTAGCCTGTATGATTATGATTGTCCCTATGGACTTAACCCTTCGGTTTATATAGACACCGGAGGGGACTAGGGTTATACAAAGTCGGTTACAGAGAAAGGAATCTACATATCCGAATCACCAAGCTTGCCATCCACGCAAAGGAGAGTCCCATCCGGACATAGGAAGAAGTCTTCTGTCTTGTATCTTCATAGCCCAATAGTCCGGCCCATGTTAATAGTCTAGCCGTCTGAGGACCCCTTAATCCAGGACTCCCTCAGTAGCCCCTGAACCAGGTTTCAATGATGAGGTGTCCGGCGTGCAAATTGTCTTCGACATTGCAAGGCGGGTTCCTCCTCTGAATACTCTAAAATAGTCTTCGAACACAGAAAACGTGTCCGGCTCTGCAAAACAAATCCCACGCACAACCGTAGAGAGTATAATATTTCACGAGTCCAATCCGCTGACAACTTTTTGTAGTGTGACATCACGTCACCGGCCCGTCATCATTTGAACCGTTTTTAGCCCGCCGCTCCATATTTCGAGATGTGGTTTTATTGGCACGTCTTGTAAAAGCAGAGATCGTGTCCCCTTATTGCGGGATTCTCATCAATACGGGCATGGGTAACCCAACTGTGCCATCTGCATGGCCCTTGGGGAATAGGCGAATTTTAAGGCTAGTGGGGAGGTGCTTGATATTCGCTGCCTTTATAAGGAGATAAGGATTCCACCCCTTTCACACACGCCTTCTATCTCTCTCAGCCTCCCCCATTCTCGAGCTCTAGCGCCCAAGTTCTTATCTTTTCCACCCCAAGCAAGCACACCGACCATGTCCGGATCTGGAGCGCAGGGCAAGTGGATGGCCTCCACCATCAAGGAGAAGGACATCATCCAGCTCCGGGAGGCTAGGTATCTGGCCTAGGAGATCGCCCACCGGCTTCCAGCCAAGGGACATATTGTCCCTACTCCGGAGCCACATGAGAGGGTTGTATTCCTCCCACACTTCGTCCATGGGCTGGGGTTTCCTCTCCATCCGTTCGTCAATGGACTCATGTTCTACTACGGGCTGGATTTTCACGATCTGGCCCCCAACTCCATCCTCAACATCTCGGCATTCATCGTCGTGTGTGAGGCCTTCCTTTGCATCCCACCCCACTTCGGATTATGGCTGAAGATCTTCAATGTGAAGCCAAAGGTGGTGAGTGGCCAGCACGCAGAGTGCGGAGGCACCATGGTGAGCAAGATTCCCAACGTCACATGGCCCGAAGGCTCCTTCGTGGATACTATCAAGGGGTGGCAAAAGTCGTGGTTCTACATCACGAAGCCGCGCGGCACCAACTGGGCCGCGACTGTCGAATTCGAATCGGGACCCCCAATGCGGCACACCTCCTGGCCAGAGAAAGGCCTAGACTGGTCTTCGTCGGATGAGCTGACAGCGCTTCAAGCGCGCATAGAGAGCATGATAAACAAGAATATCAAGCTTGTCAATGTGATCCAGGTGATGCTGATTCGCCGGATCCTTCTGTTCCAGTGGCGGACTTGCCATTTGTGGGAGTATGAAGCGGCCAAGCACCAGACCTTGATGCATTTCTTCGGCACTACGCACGAAGACATCTGGAAGGTGTTCTTCAAGGCCAACAAGATGCGGTCGGACACCACCGAGGACCATGGGCACGATTTGGCCCACCCCGCTAGTCCGGTAAGTGTTTTCATGTTTTCAAGGTGTTTCCTTTACTTGCATGCTCGAGGAAGACGCCTAAGTCTCCCTATTTATTTTCTCAAGGCTGGACAAAGAAGGCGGAGCAGATTCACTATCCGGCTCCGCTGCCCGAAGACCCAAAAATCCTGCTTCTCACAAAGATGTTGGTTCCGACGCCCTATCAAGCGTCAAAGAAGAAGGCCAAGGGGACCAGGGTTGGTCTCCGTCGCAAGGGCACTTCGGACGTGACGTCTGAAGACGGCGAGGCTCACTCCTCCGCCGCCGAGGACGACGAGGAAGAGGAGGAGGAAGAAGAAAGCCAGTCCCCCTATAGGGGGGAGAAAGAAGAGGACTGCCTCCACGCGCTTGGAGGCCAAAGCGTCCAAGAAGGGGAAAGCTTCCCTCATGAACGACTCCGCCGCGGCCATCGACAGCAGCTCGGAATGGCATCCCAGGGTCAAGCCCCTGGCCAAATCGTGAGTACTCCAAAACCCGGATACATTCATATATCCGGCCTCACTACTTTATAGTATTAACATGTTGAATCATGCATTTGCAGTCCGACTCGATCCAACCTCGAGCGGTCCTTATCTTTAGAGGATTTGCTGGACCCGGAGGCGATGGACAGCGGGACCCTTCCAACAGCCTCCTCTCCCAAGCATATGGATGACGCTGAGGCGTCGTCCCGAAGGATCCTAGGCGAGGGAGAGAAGCAGGAGGCCGTCTGGGAGGTGCCGGAGGGTGAAACCTCAGCTGCCGGACACATGGGGGAGCAAACCCCCATGGATAATGACGATGGCAGCCATATCTAATTCGGCCCCCAGCCGAATACAATTCAAGAGAAGGAGGTGCGCCTATTCCACCGCTGACCTCTATCAATCCAGAGGCACCGGATACTTTGCTGGAAGCGCTGCGAGGCGCTTCCATTGCTGAGGAACATCGTACCCTTATGGGTATGGTGATTGAGAGGATCCAGACCGTGAAAAGCGGACTGACTGAAGCCTGCACAAGCCTTCTAACACGCTTTGAGGTAAGCAATGCAATTATATAAAGAAAATGTCACAGTATAGACAGTAGCCCCTGAGACTCTGTTCGGTGTTCAGAAATAAAAGCCAAACAGAGGATCAAATAATTTTCGCAGGAGACTAACCTGACATGTCTATGTAAATAATGCAGGCATCATTGCTGGCTGTGACCTCTCATGCTGCTGAGGTCTCTGAAGCAGAGTCTGGAGCGGACCGAGGAAGAGCTCGGCTATGTGAAGAAACAGCTGGAGGATAACCAAGGTATGTAATAACCTTGTCTATGTTTAGGAAGGACAAATGATTTGTGCGCACTAAAGTGCTATTTTATTTACAGGAGCGGTGACCGAGGTGGAGACCCTCAAGAAGGCGTTGGCCGTGGCCGAGGGCAGAGCAGCCAAGGAACAGGCCGCATGCGAAAAGCATGAGGCTAGGGTCAGTGAGGTCTAGCAAGAGCTCCAGGACACCGTCAACAACTGCGAGTCCTTGGAGCGCGACATTACGGATCAAGAGTTCAAACTTGCCAAGGCCCGCCAAAGTGCACACGATGCCCGGGCTGAAGCCTAGGGAGCCCTCCAGGAAATCCAGGAGGCTAGAAAAATCGTGGCGGGTAAGGCCTTTATTATGCAGAGCAAATATGTGAAGCAAAGGTTCCTCTTACTGAACCGGATTTGGAGTTCTCCAGGGACATTTGCGGATCTGTCGCGTAGTGTTTCAGACGCTGCGGAATTCTTCCAAGCCGAAGAGGGGAGCTCTACGGAGAAGCTGTTTTGGTTGCAGTACCTTGCGCCAGAACATCTGGTGCTCTTTAGCGATCAGCTAAAACAGCTGGTCGAACTACATAGGGCGGCCAAACTAGCCATGAAGGATTTGATAATCCAGCTATGGCCTGCCGAAGCCCTTCCCAGCAGCTACTTTGGGCTCGTGAAGCGGCTGGTCAATGCCTGCCCTCGGCTTGATGCTATCAAGAAGTCGGTCTACATCGAAGGCGCCAGAATGTCCTTTGGCTGAGTCAAGATGCACTGCGTGAAGATGGACGTTGCGAAGCTTATGACCGAGGGACCGCCTGCGGGCAAGGAGCACCACACACCCGAACTTTATTTTGACAGTGTCTTAGAGGGATCCTGCCTTGTGGCCGAACAATGCACTAAGGATGTAATCTTTCCATGAATACATTCATGTTATCTTGTCATGTACTATGAAACAGTGTCGTTATGTAGTATAATGCTTGTTTATTTATGATTTTTACCTCCTGTGTGGCCGGTTTGTTAAATCTGAGAGTTGGCCAGTCGTCGCCTTCAGCCCCCACGTAGGCAGTACGGGGGTGTTCGGGATGAATCTAAACACTCTTTATCCAAGGTTTTGGTCCTTTAAGGAGGTGTTTAGTGCAACAAACCAGACAATCGGACTATGTGGCTTTATCACCCTCACTTAGCCATAGGAGTTTGACAATAGAATTTTAGGCGCAACCCCTAGTGTTCGTAAGTCCGAACTTGGGGTGTTGTAAACACCTTATCGGATAAAAACCGATTCATTGCACAATGCAGAAAAAGAAATTGCTAAAGTTTTGTACCTCTCGAACAGCCGACCGGCTCTCGCCGTATCATGACAGTCAGTTTTCGGCTTTCTCTACTAAGGTGCTCATCCGGATGAACCAGGACACAATCGTAGTAGTTCTCCCTTTAGTACCCTAGCCGATATAGCGGAACGTAAGGTAGCAAGCACAGGAGCCGGGCAACCCAACTATTGACCAAAGACATGATTTAGAGCTGATGTGTATAATGCTATAAGTTTGGGGTGCCGAACTATACTATAAAAAGGTGTCCGGACTTTGTTGCCGTATTATGGAGCATAATGCAGCCCCTGGCGAATTAAGGTGTACCAGAGTGTACAAATGCAATTAATAAAAATATCCAAAAAGGAAAAATTAAGCAATAGGCCAATGCCACAGAAATTGGGCCACAAACCATTTTCCATCGTTGTTTGAATAATACGTCAAAGTGTATTTTGTACAAATAGTGTGATGAGCAAAGGGCTATTTAACATGCCACGACCAAGGGAGAGCTGTGTGCGGGTCCTTAAAGCAGGCATAACGATTATTTAAAGAAACCACCTGGAAATTCCCCCATACGTCAATGCTTCTTGCCGTCTTGGTGTATCCGTCCCTCTATAGGTCTGTCAATCAGGTCACCAGCAAGGACTTGGGAAAGAAAAGAGACCTGAAAATAAAAAGGAAAAAGTAAAAGTATGCGGGTCCGGGAGCGGTTGAGCCGTACTATGGACCACGATCTAGCTATGCCTCCGTCTATGCCCATGGTATTTTAAGTGTGTAGTTATGTATGCGCGGTACGAATGTCGCCGCTTGGTCCGGACTGGGACGGAGGCTGAATTGCTAGTCAAGCTCTTGATGAGCTGGACTGTCCTGCTGCAGGGTAGTTCGGACTCGTTTGACAGTGTCTGGGAGCTTGGCCGCCGAATTAAGGTTCTGCCTAAAAAGGTCGTTTCGTACTTCTACTGCGAGGGAAGCGGTGTGCTCCTCGGTACGGAGGGAGCGTTCCATGTTTGCATAGACTGTGATGACACCGCATGGTCCGGACATCTTGAGCTTGAGATAAGCGTAGTGTGGCACCGCATTGAATCGAGCGAATGCGGTTCGTCCGAGCAGTGCGTGATAGCCGCTGCAGAAGGGGACGATATCGAAGATCAACTCTTCGCTTCGGAAATTGTCCGGGGATCCGAAGACCACTTCCAGTGTGATTGAGCCCGTGCAGTGGGCCTCTACACCTGGTATGACACCTTTAAAGGTGGTTTTTGTGGGCTTGATCCTTGAGGGATCAATACCCATTTTGCACATTGTATCCTGATAAAGCAGGTTCAGGCTGCTACCACCGTCCATGAGGACTCGCGTCAGATGGAACCCATCAATGATTGGGCCGAGGACTAGTGCGGCTGAACCACTATGACGGATATTGGTCGGATGATCCCTGTGATCAAAGGTGATCGGGCAAGATGACCATGGGTTGAACTTTGGGGCGACCGGCTCTATCGCATAGACATCCCTGAGCACGCGATTGTGCTCCCTCTTGGGGATATGGGTAGCGTATATCATGTTCACTGTTTTAACTTTGGGGGTGGGACTTCTTTTGTCCCCCTATGTTTGGTGCCTGAGGCTCCTCGTCATCGTGCTCGCTTTCGGACCCCTTCTCCTTGTTCTCGGCATTTAACTTGCCGACCTGTTTAAAAACCCAACACTCTCTATTGGTATGATTGGCTGGTTTATCAGGGGTGCCGTGGATTTAACATGGACGATTGAGTATGCGGTCCTAAAAGTGCAACTATCCCTAGGTGGTTTTGGTAATTCATAACAACATATATCTCATTGAGCTAATGCTATTCCAAGACTATTATTTCAGGAAAGCTCAATGAATGGCATGGCATGGATGATGAAAGTGGATCCCTCAAAATATCAAGGACAAAGGATTAGCTCAAGATCAAAAGCTCAAGACTCTTCATTTTACATTTTAGTGATCCAAGATCACATTGAGTCTATAGGAAAAGCCAATACTATCAAGGAGGGATGAGGTGTTGCTTAATGAGCCTCTTGCTTCAAGTGCTTAGTGATATGCTCCAAATACCCTGAACTACTTTCTCACATCCACATATGACCTAAACCTAAAGTCAAAATCGGTCATACCGATTCTATCTATCCGGCACCACCGAGTTCAAATGTCATAGCCACTGCCACAAACCCTAGGCAAATCGGTCTCACTGATAGGGATCTCAGTCTCACCGAGATGGGATTGTAATCTATCTGTTTCCCTTCGTAACATTTCGGTCTAACCGAAGTGAGTGATCGGTCCCACCGAGATTGCAATGTAAACTCTCTGTTTCCCTTTCGTAACATTTCGGTCTCATCGAAAAGAGCGAATCTGTCCCACCGAGTTCACCTGACCAACTCTCTGGTTAGCTAATTACCAAAAATCGGTCTCACCGAGATTGTGTAATCGGTCTCACCAAGATTACGTTATGCCCTAACCCTAACCATATCGGTCCTACCGAGTTGCATGTCGGTCCCACCGAAAATCCTAACGGTCACTAGGTTTACTGAATCGATCCGACCGAGTTTGTTGATTTGGTCCCACCGAGTCTGGTAAATTGTGTGTAACAGTTAGATTTTGTGTGGAGGCTATATATACCCATCCACCTCCTCTTCATTCGTGGAGAGAGCCATCAGAACAAACCTACACTTCCAACTTACCAGTTCTGAGAGAGAACCACCTACTCATGTGTTGAGGCCAAGATATTCCATTTCAACCATATGAATCTTCATCTCTAGCCTTCCCCAACTTTCTTTCCACTCAAATCTTCTTTCCACCAGATGCAAATCCTATGAGAGAGAGTTGAGTGTTGGGGAGACCATCATTTGAAGCACAAGAGCAAAGAGTTCATCATCAACACACCATTGTTACTTCTTGGAGAGTGGTGTCTCCTAGATTGGCTAGGTGTCACTTGGGAGCCTCCGACAAGATTGCGGAGTTGAACCAAGGAGTTTGTAAGGGCAAGGAGATCGCCTACTTCATGAAGATCTACCGCTAGTGAGGCAAGTCCTTCGTGGGCGACGGCCATGGTGGGATAGACAAGGTTGCTTCTTCGTGGACCCTTCTTGGGTGCAGCCCTCCGTGGACTCGCGCAGCCGTTACCCTTCGTGGGTTGAAGTCTCCACCTATTGGAACCACGCCAAAAACATCCGTGTCTCCAATTGCATTTGAATCCTGCAAACCATTCCCTTTACTTTCTTGCAAGTTGCATGCTTTAATTTCCGCTGCCTATATACTCTTTGCATGCTGAATTCTTTGATGGGAGAGAGCCGAACTGTGAAGCTAATCCGGATGAATTGAAGATGTTGCAATACAATGCTCAAGCTTGTGATATCCTCTTCAATGGCTTGTGGGCCAAAGAATTCAACAAAATCAGCCGTCTTGAGAATGCAAAGGAAATTTGGGATACTTTGATTGATATGCATGAAGGTACCGACTCCGTCAATGAATCCAAGTTGGATGTGCTCCAAAGTCAGCTTGACAAGTTCAAAATGAAGGATGGTGAAGGTGTCGCTGAAATGTACTCTAGGCTTGCTCTTATCACAAATGAGATTGTCGGCTTAGGGAGTGAAGAGATGACCGACAGATTCATCATCAAGAAGATCCTAAGAGCATTGGATGGAAAATATGATACCGTGTGCACATTGATTCAAATGATGCCCAACTACAAGAATCTCAAGCCAACGGAAGTCATTGGCAGAATTGTTGCTCATGAGATGTCACTCAAGGATAAGGAGGAACTTCACAACAAGTCAAGTGGTGCTTACAAAGCCTCATGTGAAGCTCCTACATCATCAAGTGAGAAACAAACCTTCAATGAAGAATTGAGCTTAATGGTGAAGAACTTCAACAAATTCTACAAGAGTAGAAGCAAAGAAAGAAGCTCTAAGTCAAGGTCCTACAATGACAAAAGATCTTCTAGTCGAGAGCGTAATTGCTACAATTGTGGGAGACCCGGACACTATTCCAATGAGTGTAAGGCACCCTACAAAAGAAGAGAAGATTCTCCAAAAAGAAGAGGCAAAAGAGAAGAATCACCACCAAGAGAGAGGAGGAGTAGAGACGATCGTTATGAACGAAGACCCTCACGGAGAAGCAAGGATTCGGAAAGGAAGCACAAGTCATCAAAGAGCTACACAAAACGAAGACATCAAGCTCATATTGGTGAATGGGTATCCGGCTCTGACTCCGACCATCACTCCGAGAGAAGCTTGTCGGCGTTCTAGGAACGGGGGCCCCAGACTTTCCTGCCTGCGGCCTGTGGCGTGGCTCAAAGGGGGCCTAGCACGGCCCATCTTCATCAGCACAAGCTCAAGACCCTCGCGAGGGGCCAAGCCTCGCGGGGCGGACGACAAGGAGCTTCCTCGGGCACGGCCTCGTCAGGCTGGCTCACGAGGAGGCGGAGAGTTCAAGGTGGGGTACCTCGCAAGGTGCCCATGACGCAAGCCATGACGACCAAGGGCGCCAGCCTGCGCAGTGTCCTTCTTTCCTATTTGGTGCAAGGGGAGCAAGCGCAGGCGAGAGCATCAAGCAAAGGCATCCATTTCGGTGCAACGAGACCAAGACCAGTCCAACGGCAGGATGGAGGTCACCATGGAGCCCAAGTCAGCGTCACCACCAGAGCCTTTGGCAGGCGAGGACCAACTTTAGTCAGGATAAGTGTACTAGATGTTCCCCTTCAAACTGGCCAATTGTTGGTGCCCTTCCCGCTCCATATTTGGGAAGAGGCCCAGGGCCTTCCCCTATAAATAGGACTAGCCACCCACAGGGTAGAAGGAGCTGGATAGGAAGCTGAAGATAAGATAGGCATCTAGAATCAACCCCTCCAAAGGGACAACACCACCACAAGAACAGACCCTCGCGAGGCTGTTCTTCCTTGTATTGTTCATCATCAGCCCAAGAGGCAATCCACCACGCCAC
Organism: Triticum dicoccoides; assembly: GCF_002162155.2. NCBI lineage: Eukaryota > Viridiplantae > Streptophyta > Magnoliopsida > Poales > Poaceae > Triticum > Triticum dicoccoides. Next base: position 490,779,201 of record NC_041387.1, read on the forward strand.
ACACTGGAGTAGGGTATTACACCACAATGGTGGCCTGAACCAGTATAAACCCCGCGTCTCTTGTGTTGTCCTTCTCGTAGTTAGATCCTAGCGATTCGGTGAGGAACAGGTAGGTAGAAGGCGAAACCTCCGCGCGCACCCCAGTGTTCGAACCTCAAGGGTCTGCCGGAACCCGAAATCCGACATTTGGCGTGCCAGGTAGGGGTGCGCCGGTAGTGGTACACCATTGGAGACGTACACGTTCTGTAGATGAACTTGGCGCTCGTGGTACACGGGTCTTCGGACGACGGTAGATGTACACGGCAATCGTAATGGAACTTGGTGATCCACGGTGTTCGGGCGTAGTGGTACTCATTCCATAGACGAACTTGACGGGACATGGCTGTCGTGGTACTTGACGTCATTGTGGCCTCCAGGTACTTGCCGAAATCCACATCGGATGTAGTCGTACAGATTTGAAGACGAACTTGGTGAAAATCCTGAAGATGGCCTTGGCGTTCCTGGTTCGGTGGTTGTAGCCACGAAAGGCCGTTGGAGAGGGAGCAGGGGCGCGAGGAGGGCCATGGCGGGCACGGGTCTGCCGGACCTGCAACTGTTGTTGATGACGATGCAGCGAAGAGCTTCGGGTTGGCCCTGGCGTCAACTTGACCAGGGAGATGGTGGAGGTTGGCGCATGTGGTCGTCGGACATCGCGAACGACGCCAGAACGAGGCATGAGGAGGAGCAGTAGGGTGAAGAGGTCGGGCGCGCCGGCAAGGAAGGGCAGCGGGACTCGGCGTCCAAGGCGGCATCCATGGCGAGGAGGGGAAGAGGGACTTGGCCGGCGGCGCGGCTGATGGCAGGGGATGATGGATCCGGGTAGCGGCCGCGGCTCGGGAGCCTTCCCCGATCGAGACGAGGACGGAGAGGGCCAAGCGAGAGAGGGATGGCGGCGCGTGGGAGAAGGAAGGGCGAGGAGGAGGCCGCAGGTGAGGGAGAGCCGCCGGAGTTGGCTGCCCCAATGGGGTCACCGGCGTGGTGGAGTGAGGGGGTTCGAGGGCTGCGCGCGGAGGGAGATGGGGGTCGGGCGCTGCAGGAACGAGGAGGAGGAGGAGATGGATCGAGGGCATGGGGATCGCACGTTGTGGGGCGCTGGAGGGAGATGGGGGTCGGGCAGGGGAGACTAGGGTTAGGCGCGGCTGGGCCTTAGAGGCCGGCCCAGATGGATACAAGTGGCGGCTGGGCTGCGGATGAGCCTAGATGGCCTGCTGGGCTGCAAGGCTTCTTCCTCCTCTTCTTTAACTCTTATTTTCTAAAACAGAAAATAACAACGAAGAAAAGAAGAAGGAAGGAGGTGTCGGGGGAGAAGTTGGACACGGGGATTATTTTCCCGAACTCGCAAAAATGAGCTCGATCTAGGAAAATCAAAGAGGCATGCTTGAATGATTTAAATCCAAAACCATTTGAATTTAATTCAAATGGGTTTGCACTAGGACTTGATAAAAGGAAGGTCCAAAAATGTTCGGATTTTTGGTGGAGCTCCGGAAAATGATGAAAGAAATATTGGCAAGGTTAGAGAGCCAAAACTTGAAGAAGAAAAGGCCAAGGGATTTAATATGCAAGTGGGTTCATGGGTGATTCCAAAACAATGGAATATTTTATAGTATCTCCCTAAATATCGGGAGGGTATGTTTTAAAGAGAACCCACCATGTGAGTTTCCTCAATTAAAATGGACCGAAGATCCATACGATTTATTTAGATGAGTTTTTAAAATTAATGATATGATGGCATGATGACGTGATGCAATGCACATGATGCAGAGATGAATGCACGAACCAAACAAAATCACACAACGAATCTCAGAAACCCTAGAAGGCATCTGAAACTCCGGTCTTGGGGCGTTACAACACTCCACCCCTACGAGAGGATCTCGTCCCGAGATCTAGGATGGCACCGGAGAGAAATGGAAGAGGAAGGGAAGAGGTAAAACTAAGTTGCTTCTTCGATAAAAGAGTGAAACCAAAGAACCTTGAGAGGTTGAAAAGTTGAAAGAAAGAACACAACGGAGTTGAACACAATTGAGAGCACTGCGGTAGAAAATAGAAACAAGGAACACCATTTGAACCTTGGAGGTTGCAAAGCTATGAATGACGAGTACAATGGACAAGAAGGGATTGAACCACTCTGGTTGAAATGAGATAAACAAGGAACAAGGAAGAACAAATTTGGACAACACTCCGGTAGAAAAGAGATGCAAGACTTGATACGATGAAAAAGAACTTGAAGAGGTGACGCAACACTCCGGTTAAATGGATAAGCAAGAAAAAAACATGATCTTGACAAAACGAGATGATGGGTCAATGAGAGCAACCTCACAAAGCCTCCGAAAGAAAGAATAGAAGATAGATCATTGGAATAACATAATGGAGAAGGAAATGCCAACTTCTGCCACAAATGAGCTTGGAAAGCAGCCTTCCAAGAAGGTTATAACGGAGTTGTTGGAAACCAACAACGAAACGAATAAGCTTGTAGTGAGCTTATGGAAAACATCTCAAAATTATGAGGTGACAACCGGCCACTAACGGAAACAATTGCTTGCTTGAGATCAACGAAGAGATGAAAACTGCTTTCGCTGAGAGGATAGGAGAAAACTTGGATCATTGATAAGCACAAAAATACAACATTCCTTAGGGAAGGCTTTAGGTGAAATCTATACCAAGATAACTCCAACGAAGAGATTGATGGATCTAAAATACCTCGTTCTTGACAACATGTGAATCACGAAACATGAATGAAAATTGTCAAGAATGATATAACACCACCTCAAAAGATAAGGTAGAAAGAATTGCACTTTGGAATGCACGATAAAGAATGCTTGACGAACCACCATGAAGAACTCCGGTAATAAAAGGATGATAGAAAGAAAGAGAAGTTGAAAATACAAGGTGAAGCCTTGCGATGATTTAGATGGAGCTGCGCGACAAGATAATGCGAAAAACTTGGAACTCCGGAAAAGAAAAGATGAAGCATCTCGAACCGAGGAAAATGACATGATGAACAACTCTGGAAAGAAGAAACTAGATTACTTGGATGAAACAATAATAAGAATTACGTTATGCGTATCCTTCACCAATTTAAATTGATGAAAAGCAACGGATTTGGCATACTACTTATTCTTTTGCAAGGATTGAAGAGAGATATAGCGCCAACTTGAGGAAGGTCTTCAACAACCACCGGTAGGATTGAAACAACAAAAGAACGAATTAATTGGTACGATAACGAAGGAAGAGAAATCTTGAACGAACCACCGTACGAATTGAAAATGAAAGTAGCAAAGGCACAATTTACCGGGAAGAATTGGAAAATAAATGAAGATATTTGACAGAATTTAGATACAAGAGAACGAAGAGATCATGAACTGATTAGAGGATATCTGAGCGATGCACGGGTAAGATTTGGAGAACGATAGTTACACGCTGAGAATGAAGAATTCTGAGATGATGGCTCTGGAGAATCAAACTGAAAAGACTCCTGAAATGCCCCGGATGGGTGAAAAGAATTATCATAATCGAAAGCAATTATGAGAGGATGGCATAACGCTAGAACCATGAATCTTCAAGAGAACGGACCAAGATTTAGGAGAAATCCTTCTTCAGTCTTCAAAATTCGAGAATGACGACGAGAAACACCACCATGAATTGTTGAGACACTCCGGAAGAATGAAAAAACAAAGAGGTTGAGCCAACAATGAAAAATAATTTTAAATCGATCTTGGAGAACTTCTGACTGATGAAATTCATTCTTACGTCAAACTTCGAAAAGAATTTGGGAATGGCTCCAGGAAAATTAGAAGAGTCAGGTAAGATCCTGGGAAAAGACCTGTGGGTTAGAGCCCACTAAAAAGGAAAACACCGTTGAATGATTGATTGAAAAGGGGGGGATTGCACCGGTTGAATTAAATGGCTTGAATAAGGTAACAACCTCAAAATAATTTGGACGGATTGAGAATGGACAGACGGGCCTTCTGAGATATATTCAACACTCGAGAACGAAGGAATAGCGAGAATTGAATGATTAAGGGATACACGGGCATGGGATAGCATTTGAACGAGGATAAGGATATGATCAACACCGAAAGCTTGAGGTAAATCCACCGGAGAAGAAAAGAATGAAAAATGATGAACTCAAAGCTCCGTTAGTATCTTCCTGAGAATCACCGGATAAGAACATTGACGAAAAAGAATGGAGAGACTTCCCATCAATAAAATGGATACCCGATTAAGAAATCTGAGTCCTTGAAGAAAAAGGGTGGGAGGGTGGGGAAAACAAAGACAACTTGGGATGAACGAAACAAACACCGTTGAGAAAACTTGGAAATGATCTTGCGGATGTTGAAATGATCAGATCCACTTGAAGAGAAGCACGCCAGTCGAAAAAGAATTAACATGACAACCTCAATGATCAAAAGTATTAGCATTCATATAGAAATATGAGAACACCGTTTAGGAAACGTATGGATTCAACATTTCACTTCGAAGCAACTCGAATACCACAAATGAAACAAAACAAAGGATTTGGCTTGCAGAATAAGCCGGAACAAACATATGATAGGGATTTCGTCCGAAGTTTTCGTGGTGGGGCCCACACGGGCTCGATTGTACAGCACCATCATGTACAAGGCAGTGCACATGACATACGAAGTGTCCCCGAACCAGCATAGCCAAGGGTTCTTTAAGACACAACGAGACCACTGTAAAAACGACCGTGGAAAGGCGGACCACTAGACGTCAAACCCCAATCTCATATCATGCATCTGTCGAAAAGATATTCTAGGAGCTACTTGAATTCCCACCTATAGAACTCCCGAAACTTTCTGGTTATGCAATCTGGTGTTGGGGATACAGGGGAAGCAATATATATCTCACCCAAACTAACAATATCTACATCCAAGCTGTATCCATCCGTCAACACATAACCAAGAAACCTTCGGAAATCATGTACCTCAACCTTCGAAAAGCATCCGTTATACAAGCTATGGCAATACTCCCGAACTCCCGCCCCAGTACTGGGTGGCGTCAAGGTTATCTCACCAACAACTGCATAAAAGAGATTTTTTTATGTCGGCAAAACTCAGGTATTCCAGAACTGCAACGATAAAATTATGACGACAACACCTCGGAGCTCAACTCCCCGGGTCAAAGCCACATAAAAGATAGGAGGCACCAAGAACAATGTTCTCGTCACAAAACCATCGAAACGATTCCAAGATACCCGCGTGATCCTAAAATTTTTTTTTTGTGAAATTTGAGGAGAGGAAAGACAAAACATCTACGTCAGGAGACCTTACCAGAGCGACGAAGGGACTGAGGAGTAAAAGGAATCCTACTCTCCGATATATATAATCCTAAGACTCAAAACATTTTTGTTCTAGACTCAACAATGCCAGCAAACAATCAAGCAGGGGGCTCCTAAGTCGGGGATGGCTCTGATTACCAACTTGTCACACCCACGATGCGGCTATATCTCCCATGTGTCGAAGCACGACTTAGAGGCATAACCGCATTGTGGTTTTGTCGCAAGAAGGGTCATCTTCACACAATCCCATGTAATGAACAAGAATGGGATAAAGAGTTGGCTTACAATCGCCACTTCACACAATGAACATATAATAAATCATACATCATTCAGAGTACACACATATAGTCTGACTACGGACGAAGCCAAAAGAAAAGAAGATAGCCCAACTGCTAGATCCCCGGTTGTCCCAACTGGGCTCCACTGCTGATCAACATGAAACGAAACATAGCAACGACCAATATGTTCGTTAAGCTCCAATCTGAGCTCGGTTGCATCGCCTGCACTGGTATCATCGGCACCTGCAACTGTTGTGATAGTATCTTGTGAGTCATGAGGACTTAGCAATCTCAAAACCCGCGAGATCAAGACTATTTAAGCTTATGGGTAGGAAGGGGTAAAGTGGCGAGGTTGCAGCAGCGACTAAGCATATCTGGTGGCTAACATACGCAAATAAGAGCGAGAAGAGAGAAAAAGGAACGGTCGTGAACTAGCAATGATCAAGAAGTGATCCTGAACTCCTACTTACGTCAAACATAACCCAAAACCGTGTTCACTTCCCAGACTCCGCCGAAAAGAGACCATCACGGCTACACACGCGGTTGATGCATTTTAAAGAGGTCAAGTGTCAAGTTATCTACAACCGGACATTAACAAATTCCCATCTGCCTCATAACCGCGGGCACGGCTTTCGAAAGATAATATACCCTGCAGGGGTGTCCCAACTTAGCCCATGATAAGCTCTCACGGTCAACGAAGGATATACCTTCTCCCAGGAAGACCCGATCAGCCTCGGAATCCCGGTTCGCAAGACATTTCGACAATGGTAAAACAAGACCAGCAAAGCCGCCCGATGTGCCGACAAATCCCGATAGGAGTCGCACATATCTCGTTCTCAGGGCACACCGGATGAGACATCCTACGAGTAAAACCAGCCCTCAAGTTTCCCCGAGGTGGCCCCGCAGTTTACTCAGTTTGGACCAACACTCGAACATAACACCGGTATGACGGAAACTAGGGCGGCAAGAGTGGAACAAAACACCAGGCATAAGGCCGAGTCTTCCACCCTTTACCAAGTATATAGATGCATTAATTAAATAAGAGATATTGTGATATCCCAACATAATCCTGTCCATCATGGAGCAATCTTCAACTTTACCTGCAACTAACAATGCTATAAGAGGGGCTGAGCAAAGCGGTAACATAGCCAAGCAATGGTTTGCTAGGAAGGGTGAAAAAGGTTAGAGGCTGACATGGCAATATGGGAGGCATGGTAAACAAGGGATAGGTAACGCAGCATAGCGATAGAACGAAGCAACTAGCAAGCAAATATAGAAGTGATATCGAGGGTAATGGTCATCTTGCCTGAAATCCTGATAGGAAAAAGGACGAGTCCATGAAGAAGACAAGCAGACGTAGTCGAACGAATCCTCACAACTCCGGAACGAAACTGAAGCTAACGAGAGAAGCAAACCGGAAATAAGCAAACAACGCGGTAAACACACAAGCATAATCATGGCATGATGCACAATCAAGTATGATGCATGTCCGGTTTAAAGAGGCATGGCATGGCAATGCACACAAACAATACTACAAGTTAAGTGGAGCTCAATATGCAACGAGTTGCATATTGACGGAACACCACATCAATATTTAGTTCGCTCTCGGTTAGGAACACAACAATATTAAATGTTATTAAACATGGCAAAAGGGGTGAAGCATGAGCAAACCACCTAGCTAGGCAATTTTAAATGAGGTCGGAAACAACAAACTACAATGCTGGAAAGTCCCCATGTCATTTAGTAGTTTAATGCAAACACAATATTAAACATTTTAATTGTTGTTATCATGATGCGGATGACATAATCAAGGTTTTGCGCAATTTTTATGAAAATGTTGACATGAACATGTTACGAGGCATTTGTCGCCATGGCGGAAGGAAAAAGGTACCACGGCGGCGAAACGGAAATGGTGCCACGGCAACATTCCGGAAATGATGCCACGGCAACATATCCGAAAATGATGCCACGGCATCATATCGGTTCCGGTAGCTCACGGAGATACCGGTGCAAAAGGAAGCGAGCGTGAGCGAGTCATGCAAGATGGTGGGGTGATCCCGGCTTCCGGGTTACCACGGGACGGCGGCATGGAAACGAGTGACAATTCGGACACGGTGCAAACATATCGTACATCTCATACATGCAAGGGCATCTCATCACGGTCATCTCGGGTTATACCTTTGAAGCGAGCGTTTTCGGGCGGAACGAGTTCGGAGCGGTGTAGAGGAAGTAGGCGTTCATGGGACGTCGTGGAAGTAGTTGTACACGGCACCGGTAGTGGTACACCATTGGAGACGTACACGTTCCGTAGATGAACTTGGCGCTCGTGGTACACGGGTCTTCGGACGACGGTATATGTACACGGCAATCGTAGTGGAACTTGGTGATCCACGGTGTTCGGGCGTAGTGGTACTCATTCCATAGACGAACTTGACGGGACATGGCAGTCGTGGTACTTGACTTGCCGAAATCCACATCGGATGTAGTCGTACAGATTTGAAGACGAACTTGGTGAAAATCCCGAAGATGGCCTTGGCGTTCCTGGTTCGGTGGTTGTAGCCACGAAAGGTCGTTGGAGAGGGAGCAGGGGCGCGAGGAGGGCCATGGCGGGCACGGGTCTGCCGGACCTGCAACTGTTGCTGATGACGACGCAGCGGAGAGCTTCGGGTTGGCCCTGGCGTCAACTTGACCAGGGAGATGGTGGAGGTTGGCGCATGTGGTCGTCGGACATCTCGGACGATGCCAGAACTAAGCATGAGGAGGAGCAGTAGGGTGAAGTGGTCGGGCGCGCCGGCAAGGAAGGGCAGTGGGACTCGGCGTCCAAGGCGGCATCCATGGCGAGGAGGGGAAGAGGGACTTGGCCGGCGGCGCGGCTGATGGCAGGGGATAATGGATCCGGGTAGCGGCCGCGGCTCGGGAGCCTTCCCCGATCGAGACGAGGACGGAGAGGGCCAAGCGAGAGAGGGATGGCGGCGCGCGGGAGAAGGAAGGGCGAGGAGGAGGCCGCAGGTGAGGGAGAGCCGCCGGAGTTGGCTGCCCCGATGGGGTCACCGGCGTGGTGGAGCGAGGGGGTTCGAGGGCTGCGCGCGGAGGGAGATGGGGGTCGGGCGCTGCAGGAACGAGGAGGAGGAGGAGATGGATCGAGGGGATGGGGATCGCACGTTGCGGGGCGCTGGAGGGAGATGGGGGTCGGGCAGGGGAGACTAGGGTTAGGCGCGGCTGGGCCTTAGAGGCCGGCCCAGATGGATACAAGTGGCGGCTGGGCTGCGGATGAGCCTAGATGGCCTGCTGGGCTGCAAGGCTTCTTCCTCCTCTTCTTTAACTCTTATTTTTGAAAACAGAAAATAACAACGAAGAAAAGAAGAAGGAAGGAGGTGTCGGGGGAGAAGTTGGACACGGGGATTATTTTCCCGAACTCGCAAAAATGAGCCCGATCTAGGAAAATAAAAGAGGCATGCTTGAAAGATTTAAATCCAAAACCATTTGAATTTAATTCAAATGGGTTTGCACTAGGACTTGATAAAAGGAAGGTCCAAAAATGTTTGGATTTTTGGTGGAGCTCCGGAAAATGATGAAAGAAATATTGGCAAGGTTAGAGAGCCAAAACTTGAAGAAGAAAAGGCCAAGGGATTTAATATGCAAGTGGGTTCATGGGTGATTCCAAAACAATGGAATATTTTATAGTATCTCCCTAAATATCGGGAGGGTATGTTTTAAAGAGAACCCACCATGTGAGTTTCCTCAATTTAAATGGACCAAAGATCCATACGATTTATTTAGATGAGTTTTTAAAATTAATGATATGATGGCATGATGACGTGATGCAATGCACATGATGCAGAGATGAATGCACGAACCAAACAAAATCACACAACGAATCTCGGAAACCCTGGAAGGCATCTGAAGCTCCGGTCTTGGGGCGTTACATTATGCATCTCGGTGCCACCGAGTTGTTCCACTCGGTCACACCGATAGTGTCGGGCTATATATACTCACGGGCAAATTTTGGAAAACTTTCTGCGAAACTCCTCGCCTGCGCATAGCTCGCTCTGCCTACTAGGTCTATGGATCATCGACTTTGTCGCCAGCCGCCTCCTGTCGCTGGTCTCCGCCGCCGTCAACGGAAATCACCCCCGCCGTTGCCACCGTAGCGAGTTCATCGCCAAGCTAGGGTATGAACTCGATCACAGTGCTATCCTCGTCTGATTCCTAGCACATTGTGTTCATTATGCATCTTGCCACGATTGAAACACTCCTATCCAGTCAATACAATCCTTAGAATAGATGCGATTTGGAAATTTAGGGTTAGGTTTCCGCCGAAATCATCTCGGACCCAGCGAGTTGAAAAACTCGATCCCACCCATTTGGCTAATGCCATTGCACTAGTAAGTCTCGGTCTGACCGAGAATTACAAATCGGTGTGACCGATTTTAAAACTTTGTGAAACCCTAGCAGTCTCGGTGCCACCAAACTGTGACTCGGTCCTACCGAGTTCACCAGTTTAGGTTCCAAAACTGCTTCGGTATCACCGAGTTTGAAAATCGGTTGATCCGAAATGCTTTCTGTGGAAAACTAAAACTGAATTTTTGAATCATTCTTTTGCAAAAATCTTTGCATCTTGTGATGCTCATCCATTCTATCTCATCTATAACTATTCACAGGGTCAGCTGTAACACCCCGAGACCGACGCTCCAGATGCCTTCCAGCTACTATGACTTTCATCGTGTTATTTGTTTTGTTTGTTGCATCTCATCTTATAGCATCATGCGCATCGCATTTGCATGTTTTCATAAAACTTGCATCCATTCGTAGTTGTCGTGTCCTCCTGCCTTCGTTGACGGTTCCGAGTCCCTTGGGTTTTCGCTTCCCTCTTGATCGTGACCGCCTAACCCCCTTTGCGTGCGTGTCCGAAACTTCCCCGAACCCGAACTGCTCAGTCGTCACCGTTGGATTCAGATCAGCCCCAAAATCCCTCTCCTAGCCCCCATTTCCTATTTAAGCCACCCCTCCATGCCTATTTGGGACAAACCCTAATCCCTAGGGGATCTGTCCCTTCACCGCCGCCGGACCAGCCCTCTCCTCGTTTTCCTCCACCACCAACCAGACGCCACCTCTCGATCCCCACCTAGCCAACCAAACCCGGCCCTGATCCAGCCTCCCACCCATCCATCCGTGGCCGCCAGATGGAGGTCCGACGACCACCAGCGCGCCCGAGCCTCCTGCAGCGCTCGATCCAGATCGGATCGAGGCCACCTTATCGCCACAGCCTCCTCGATCTGGAACGGGAGAGGAGCTCCCGATCGAGTCCCTCGTCATCACCGACGACCACCTCTAGCAGGACCCCCCCTCGCAGCCCCATCTCTTCTCTTCCTCCTGCCTGAACTCTCTCTCACAGCATGCTCCCTCTCTCTCCCGTGTCCCTGCAGGAACCGAACAACACCGCCCGGCCATGGACGCCGCCATGGACGATGAGCTCCTCAACCCACGCCTTACGACCTCTCACTCTCGGCGCCCCTTCCTCAAATGTGCCTGCTGATGCCGCCAAGTTCCCCCGCCGCTGCTGCCGTTCCCCTGCATGGCGCCTCGGTCTCCTCAAGCCCGGTGCCGCCAAGCCAGCACGTCGCCATCCCCTGCTTTTGGCGTGCGAACACGCGAGGACATCGAGCCCGCGCCAAGTCCCTGCCTCGCCGGAGAGATCTTCACCGCTGCTGGATCCACTGTCCCCGCGCCTCCTGTCCTCCTCCGCGCTTGATTTCGCCGTTCTCGAGCCCCCTGCTGCCATGGACGCCAAGCCAGAGCGCTGCCGCTGTTGCCTGCTACCTCCTGTGCCCCTCACCCGGTTCGCTCGCCCGTTGACCACGCCTCGCGATCCCGCGACTGGGCCTAGCCCATGGGTGAGCAGACCCCCAGCGCCCCTCTAATTTTTTTCTGCCGATTGGGCCAACCAGATTCAGCTCGTGTGTATTTTTTTCTGCTGTTGCAATTTAGCTATTATCCCAGGGTTTACAGATTTACCCAAAAGTCCCTCTAGATCATGCATTTAATAACTCTCAAACCATGCATCGGATTAAAATGATTTAAACATGTAAAATGCTTAGAATTTCATTAAGTTTCATAATATCCAACTTTCGTCCCTGTTTAAAATGTTGTTTGTTTAAATTTGTGTAATTGCCATGTTAAAATGATTTATTTCATAACTAAATAACCGTAGCTCCATTTTAAGTAAACTTTATATGTAAATGGGGTGGAAAATGCCTAGTTTATCATGGTGCACTTTATTTTCCTGTTTAACAACATTAAAATATGGTTTAGGGCAGAACAGTACCAAATCTAAAATATGCACATGGGGATTTTCCGGAATTGTTGTTTGTTGTTCAGGCCTCATTTAAATTTGCCTAAATAGATAGTTTACTTATGTTTCACCTCTTGCCATGTTTATAACAACATGTAATATTGTTGTGTTCCTAAACGAGATCAAACTAAATAATTGCATGTGGTGTTTTGTCAATATGCAACTCATTGCATATTGAGCTCCACTTAATTTGTAGTATTGTTTGTTGCATATTGCCATGCCATACCTCATTAAACCAGACATGCATCATACTTTTTTGTGCATCATGACATGTTTATGCTTGTGTGTTTACCATGTTGTTTGCTTCTTTCCGGTTTGCTTCTCTCGTTAGCTTCGGTTTCGTTCGAGAGTTGTGAGGATTCGTTCGACTACGTTCGTTTGTCTTCTTCATGGACTCGTTCTTCTTCCTTGCGGGATTTCAGGCAAGATGACCATTACCCTCGCTATCACTTCTATCTTTGCTTGCTAGTTGTTTCGCTCTATCGCTGTGCTGCACTACCTATCACTTGCTCTTCAAGCCTCCCAAATTGCCATGTCAGCCTCTAACCTTTTCACCATTCCTAGCAAACCGTTGTTTGGCTATGTTATCGCTTTGGCTCAGCCCCTCTTATAGCATTGTTAGTTGCAGGTGAAGTTGAAGATTGCTCCATGACGGACAGGATTATGTTGGGATATCACAATATCTCTTATTTAATTAATGCATCTATATACTTGGTAAAGGGTGGAAGACTCGGCCTTATGCCTGGTGTTTTGTTCCACTCTTGCCGCCCTAGTTTCCGTCATACCGGTGTTATGTTCCTTGATTTTGCGTTCCTTACACGGTTGGGTGATTTATGGGACCCCCTTGACAGTTTGCTTTGAATAAAACTCCTCTAGCAAGGCCCAACATTGGTTTTAACATTTGCCACCTAAGCCTTTTTCCCTTGGGTTCTGCAGACTCAAGGGTCATCTTTATTTTAACCCCCCCGGACCAATGCTCCTCTGAGTGTTGGTCCAAACTAGAGCCCTTTGCAGCGCCCTCTCAAGGAAACTTGAGGTATGGTTTTAGTTGTACGGACTGGTCATCTGGTGTGCCCTGAGAATGAGATATGTGCAGCTCCTATCGGGATTTGTCGGCACAGTCAGGTGGTCTTGCTGGTCTTGTTTTACCATTGTCGAAATGTCTTGTAAACCGGGATTCCAAGTTTCATCGGGTCTTCCTGGGAGAAGGAATATCCTTCATTGACCGTGAGAGCTTGTGATGGGCTAAGTTGGGATACCCCTGTAGGGTATAAACTTTCGAGAGCCGTGCGCGCGGTTATGTGGCAGATGGGAATTTGTTAATATCCGGTTGTAGAGAACTTGACACTTGACTTAATTAAAACGCATCAACCGCATGTGTAGCCGTGATGGTCTCTTCTCGGCGGAGTCCGGGAAGTGAACACGGTTTTGGGTTATGTTTGACGTAAGTAGGAGTTCAAGATCACTTCTTGATCACTTCTAGCTTCTCGACCGTTCTGTTGCTTTTCTTCTCGCTCTTATTTGCGTATGTTAGCCACCATATATGCTTAGTGCTTGCTACTACTCCACCTCATTACCACTTCCTACCCATAAGCTTAAATAGTCTTAATCTCGCGGGTTTTGAGATTGCTGAGTCCTTGTGACTCACCAGATACTATCACAACAGTTGCAGGTGCCGATGATACCAGTGCAGATGATGCAACCGAGCTCAGATGGGAGCTCAACGAAGACCTTAGTTGTTGCTATGTTTTGTTTCTTGATGATCAGTAGAGGAGCCCAGTTGGGACGATCAGGGATCTAGCAGTTGGGTTATCTTATTTTCTTTTGGCTTCGTCCGTAGTTGGACTATGTGTGTGCTCTAAATGATGTATGATTTATTTATGTTCATTGTGTGAAGTGGCGATTGTAAGCCAACTCTTTATCCCATTCTTGTTCATTACATGGGATTGTGTGAAGATGACCCTTCTTGCGACAAAACCACAATGCGGTTATGCCTCTAAGTCGTGCTTTGACACGTGGGAGATATAGCCGCAATGTGGGTGTTACATCAGCAGTTAGTGATTTTCAGCATGTCAGACCAAAGTGATAGTCAGAACAAGTCAGCAGAGCAGATTCACATGAGTGAGGGCACTAGTCCCTCTAGCAGCTCAGATAAGGGGATCAAAAGCACTCCAAGCAATCTGCCTAAAGCTGCCACAAGGGCAAGAAAGAAGAAGACCTCAGAATCTGAGGATGAGGATTATATAGCAGAAGAAGATGAGGCTACTTCCAAGAAAGTAGAGCTCAAGAAGATGCACAGCTCAACTGTAGTAAAGCCAGGAATGAAGATCAAAAGGCCTGCAGGTAGACAACCAATGTCCAAAGCCAGAGTCTCCACTCAAGTTCCTTTGGAATCCCAACCCAAAGAGCCTTCTGCTGCTGAAGGAAAGAAAAGGAAGGAAAGGGTCAAAAGACCATGGCCAGAGTTATTGGTCAACCTTCCATGATGGAAGAGGAAGAAGAGGTTGCTACACCATCACCCAAGGCACAAAAGCTGATGGGTGATGCTATAAAGTCAGGGGCTGCAACATCAAAGCCCAAAGAAGCACCCAAAGCTGCCCCCAAGCCCAAGATCGCACCAAAGAGGAATACCAGGAGTATACCAGCAGCTGAGAAGAACAAGGCCCCAATGCCTGATGTTGCTGCTGAGGAAGATGAAGAAGGGCAGGTCCTAAGGAAGCTCAAACCCAAGATTCCAGACCACAATGATGCTCATCCTGTGGCTGAGGACATGAATATCAGGAGAGACTCGGGGCTGAGGCTATGGAGAATGACAGATCCATATGCCACCAGGAGAAGGACTGCTGTTGATTACAGGTTCCACACAAAGGAACAGCAGGACTTCTATGAGACAATCTTGTTGGACAAGAAGCCCATAGTGTGTGATATGAGGTGGGTCGACTGGACCTACATGAAGGAAAATGAAGAACACTATCCTGGAGTGTACGACAGTTTTGTTGCTTGTGGAGTTGCAGATTTTGTTGGGCAGAAGCTCACCAACTGGAATGATGAACTCATTATGCAATTCTACTCCACAACACACTTCTATCCAGATGGGAGGATAGTTTGGATGTCATAAGGACGAGATACCAGTCAACCATAGAGGAATGGGCAAGTCTGATCAATGCCCCCAAGGAGAGTGAAGATGCCTTGGATGTCTATGCCAAGAAGAAGATGGGACACAATACTATGTCACATATGTACAAGGAGATCCCAGACAAAGCTCTTGAGACTTTCTCGTTTGGGTCAGTCCATTTTCTTCTGTCAGGGCTGCCTACGATCAACTGGATCCTAAGGCACACTCTTTTGCCCAAGTCAGGTGACCAGAGCATGATCAGAGGGCATGCAATAAACTTTCTACACATATTTGATGTGCCACAGAAATTCAAGGTCATGAGCCTTATGGTTGAAACTATCAAGAGGACTGCAGTAGATCAAAAGAGGAGTTGTGGATATGCCCCATAGATTCAGGAGTTGATTAACTCAAAGATGGGCACAGGAAAATATCTGTTGGATAAGGAACATTTTGCTCTCTATCCAGACTTTGAGGACAATCAAGTTGTAATGAATGAGAATGAACCATCATCAGTGCAAGCTCAAGAGAAGAAGGAGAAGGCAAGGAAAGAGAAGGCTGCCAAGATGCCAACTCAAGAGGAGGCATCTGAGTACTTTTTGAAGAACAAGCATGAGCAGCTTGGTTACTTGATAGCATCAACACTGAGGATTGAGAAGGGGTTGACCACCCTAACTCAAAACCAGGAGAGCCTGGAAAGAATCATGGAACAAAAATTCTATGATCTTGATGTCAAGGTAACTGAGATTCAGTCAGTTGTGGAGCAGCTTCAGGATGACATGCAGGAGAGGAAGGGCAAGACAACCACTGATGCATTTGCCAGAGTGCCTAGAGCTCAGAGGTCAGCTGCAGTGCCTGTGACAGACACTAGAGCCACATCATCTGCACCAGCTACAGCTCCAGGGCAACTAGCTCCAGCACCAACTCCTCCAGCTGCATCTACATCGACTGAAGTCTTCATCCAAGGAGCCATCTCTACAGCACCACCTGAAGATCAAGTCTGAGAGTCGATCTAGCACTATGCATTTTCTATGAACTTTTTGGTAACTTGTTGCCAAAGGGGGAGAAAAATGTATAGATCATAGGCTTCGAGAGAGAGTGTGTTGCTTTTATTCTCTCTTGCTTTGGTGGTTAAACTTTGTTTGCTTTTGATTGCTTGAGATACTATGCTATTATCTGTGAGACATTGATGATCATGTGTTTGATCATAAGCTACACTTATGCATGTTTGATGATATTATCCTACATATCCTTATATGATCATTCACTTTGCTTGGTGATGAGTGTATGTATGTCACGCCCAAGATGCGACCCTATCCTAAAGGAACTCGAAGGTCCCACCAAGGATAGAAGCGCATCTTGAAGACGCTTTTGCAAGGTGGATATCATTACATCAACATTACATAATAGATGGGGATACATGCATAAGGCATACAATGCCGCCCGAATACAACAATACATCATCTTACAAAAGAGCACCATCTGACTACGGATGAAACACAAACAGAAACTCAACCGACACCCACCCTGCTAGCCCAGGCTGCCGACCTGGAACCTATCCCCTGATCGAAGATGAAGCAGAAGAAGAACTCAAGACAAGCAAGCATCGCTCTCGCGTCATGAACATCGCATAACCTCTACCTGCAACTGTTGTTGTAGTAATCTGTGAGCCACGAGGACTCAGCAATCCCATAACCATGGGTATCAAGACTAGCAAAGCTTAATGGGAAAGGAAGGGGTAAAGTGGTGAGGTTGCAGCAGCGACTAAGCATATATGGTGGCTAACATACACAAATAAGAGCGAGAAGAGAGCAAAGGAACGGTCGTGAAGCTAGCAATGACCAAGAAGTGATCCTGAACTCCTACTTACGTCAATCATAACCCAAAACCGTGTTCACTTCCCGGACTCCGCCGAAAAGAGACCATCACAACTACACACACGGTTCATGCGTTTTAATTCGGATCTGGTGTCAAGTTATCTACAACCGGACATTAAAAAATTCCCATCTGCCCATAACCGTGGGCAGGGCTTTCGAAAGTTTATACCCTGCAGGGGTGTCCCAACTTAGCCCATGATAAGCTCTCGCGATCAACGAAGGATATACCTTCTCCCAGGAAGACCCGATCAGACTCGGAATCCCGGTTTACAAGACATTTCGACAATGGTAAAACAAGACCAGCAAAGCCGCCCGATGTGCCGACAAATCCCGATAGGAGCTGCACATATCTCGTTCTCAGGGCACACCGGATGAACACTACGTACAACTAAAACCAGCCCTCAAGTTGCCCCGAGGCGGTGCTGCAAGTGGCTCTAGTTTGGACCAACACTCGAAGGAGCACTGGCCCGGGGGGGTTAAAATAAAGATGACCCTCGGGCTCCGGAAACCCAAGGGAAAAAGGGCTAGGTGAGGCAAATGGTAAAACCAAGGTTGGGCCTTGCTGGAGGAGTTTTATTCAAAGCGAACTGTCAAGGGGGTCCCATAAATCACCCAACCGCGTAAGGAACGCAAAATCCGGGAACATAACACCGGTATGACGGAAACTAGGGCGGCAAGAGTGGAACAAAACACCAGGCATAAGGCCGAGTCTTCCACCCTTTACCAAGTATATAGATGCATTAATTAAATAAGAGATATTGTGATATCCCAAACATAATCCTGTCCATCATGGAGCAATCTTCAACTTCACCTGCAACTAGCAGCGCTATAAGAGGGGCTGAGCAAAAGCGGTAACATAGCCAAGCAACGGTTTGCTAGGAAGGGTGAAAAGGTTAGAGGCTGACATGGCAAAATAGGGAGGCTGGAAGAGCAAGCGATAGGTAGCGCAGCAAAGCGATAGAACGAAGCAACTAGCATAGCAATGATAGTAGTGAGATCCAGGGTAGCGGTCATCTTGCCTGAAATCCCGCAAGGAAGGAGAACGAGTCCATGAAGAAGACGAACAGACATAGTCGAACGAATCCTCACAATCGCAACATTACTGGAACTAAGAAGCAACACCGGAAAGAAACAAACAACATGGTAAACAACCATCACATAAACATGGCATGATGCACAATCAAGTATGATGCATGTCCGGTTTAAAGAGGCATCGCATGGCAAAATGCAACAAACAATACTACCAGTTAAGTGGAGCTCAATATGCAATGAGTTGCATATTGACAAAACCTCACATTGACATATTTAGTTTAATCTCGTCTAGGTACACCACAATATTAAATGTTGTTAAACATGGCAAAAGGTGAAGCATATGAAAAACTACCTATCTAGGCAAGTTTAAATGAGGCCAGAACAACAAACAACAATTCCGGAAAATGACCATATGCAATTTATGAATTTGGTACTGTTCTGCCCTAAACCATATTTTAGAGTTGTTAAACATGCAAGATGAGAGCACCATGTTAAACTAGGCATTTTTCCACCCCATTTACATATAAAGAACATTTAATTCCGAGCTACGGTTAATTAGTTATGAAATAAAGCATTTTAGCATGTCATTTAAGCAAATTAACACAAACAACATTTTAAACATTTTGAACATGGATGAAAGTGGACTATTAATAATCTACACAAAATTCTAAGCATTTTACATGTTTAAAACATTTTAATCCGATGCACAGTTGAGGAGTTATTAAATGTATGAATACTAGGGGTTTTTCTGTAAAACTGGTAACTCTGGATAAATAGCAAAATTCGCAGCGCAGGAAAAAAACACATGGGCTGAATCTGGAGCACTGTTGGGCCAACAGTGGAAGGGGGGGGCGCAGCGGTGGCTCACCATGGGCCATGGCCCAAATCGGAAGCAGAGGGAGGCCTGGCGCTGGCTGCGGCTTGCAGAGGCAGGGCGCGATGCGGCTGGGCCTGATGCCTGCTGCGATTGCGAGCCTGGTGCTGACGTGGCTTGGTCAATGCACGGGACGAACGGGCTCCTGCTGCTCGAACGACTCGAAGGAGAGGCGCCGTCCTCCTCTGCTAGACAGGAAGCAGAGCAGCGGCGGCGTGGAATTTGGCGACGGCGGGGCAACTCCGGCAAGGTGAAGACGGGGTGGCAGCAGATCCAGGCATGGGGAGGAAGGCATGGGCGCGCGGCGCCAGGGTGCTGCTGGCGAGGACCGGCATCGGGGAGCTCGAGGACGACGTCATCCTGGCGCAGGAGGCGAGGATGGCCGGTGCAAACTCCTCGGGGCTCCCTGTTGCACGAACAAAGGGAGCAGGTGAGAGAGGGAGGAGAGAAGGAAGAGGAAGGGAGAGGCAGGGGCGCAGGGAGATGGAGACCTGCTAGCTTCGGTCGGTGCGGACGAGGAGAAGGCAGGGCCTCGGGCGCGGGGCGGTCAGGACGTGGTGGCGGCGTCGAGGTTGGAGGCGGGCGACGACGGGTGAGCTCAGGCTCATGGGCAGAGGAGGAGCATGGCACAGGGGCTCGGGTGCTGCTGCTCGTCGCCGGCGGGAAGGCACGGCTGGCTGCGCGAGATGGAGGCGCACGGGAGGAGGTTGCGGCCAGCGGGCAAAGGAGACGAAGCCGAGCGCTCCTGCTCGTGGTCTCGGGCAAACGTACTGCAGGCGCGTGGGGTGGCTGCGGGATGGATGGATTTGTGGATATGGAGGTGAGCGCTAGTGGTTGGCTTCCTGGTGATCCCGAGGGAAAATGGAGAGGGTGACGGTGGCGTGGGAATTTGGAGGAGAAGGGGGAGTCTTGGCTGCGCTGGTTGGAGCGAACGGGATCTGGGAGGATCCCGAGGAAGGAGGGAGTTGGTCGGCTGGCGGCGGAGACGGGATGGATGGATTGGACAGCCTAGGTCTAGGGTTAGGTTGGTTATATAGGTAGGTTGGTTAGCTTAGGGCAAAACAGACCCTCCGATTATAATCGAACGGTCGAAAATAAACAGGTTAGGGAGTCCAATTAAGAAAACGGAGATGCTTTATAGACGTTAGGGGATGATCCGGATCCAACGGTGACGACTGCTCCGGTCGAGTTCGGGAAAGGTTTTGGACGCACCCGAGGGGTTTGCGGGATGTGCAGAGAGGTTAGGAAGCCAGACAAGAGGGAAACAAAATCTGGTTGGTCTCGAAACGGTCAACGAAAACAAGGGGTGACGCGGAAACTACGAGCGGGTACGGGTTTTATGAAAACATACGGATGCGATGCACATGATGCTATGAGATGAGATGCATGCCATGAACAAAATTCAAAACAAGAGACAAAACCCAACCACGAGGGAAATATCATATCGCATCTCCGGAAAAGGCAAGAGTTGGAGTTACGAATATGGAAAGTTGCATCCGGGGCGTTACAACACTCCACCACTACGAGAGGATCTCGTCCCGAGATCTAGGATGGCACCGGAGGGAAAAGGAAGAGGAAGATAAGAGGTAAACTAAGTTGCTTCTTCGACAAACGAGTGAAACCATGAACCTTGAGAGGTTGAGCAAAATGAAAGAAAGAAAACAACGAAAATGAACAAAGTTGAAAACACTCTGTTAGAACGAGGAACAAGGGATACAACGAGAACCAAGAGGTTTAGTGATAAGATAGATATTGAAACCACTCCGGTTAAAAATAGATAGAGAAGGAATAAGATTGACATAATTTGGGCAGCACTCCGACTGAAAGAAGAAGGAAAACTTGATAAGATGAAAAGAACTTGAAGAGATGACACAACACTCCGGTTAAATGGATAAACATGAAAAGAACACGACCCTCACAATCCGAGATGATGAGTGAAGGGAGCAACGTCACAATGCCTCCGGAAGAAAGAATAGAAGATAGATCATTGGAAAAATAAAATGAAGAAGAAAATGCCAACTTTTGCCACAACTGAGCTTGGAAAGCACCCTTCCAAGAAGGTTATAACGGAGTTGATGGAAAGCAACAACGAAATGAGTAAGCTTGTAGTGGGCTTATGGAAAACTTTTCAAAATTATGAGGTGAGCTTCTGCCACCAACGGGAACAAATGATTGGATTGATATCAACAAGGAGACGAGAAACTTATTTCACTGGGAGGATAAATGAAGAACTTGGGTCATTTATAAGCACCATAAATAGCAACAATCCTTAGGGAAAGCTTTAGGTGAAATATAACCCAGGATAACTCCAATGAAGAAACTGATGGATTTAAAATACCTCATTCTTGACAACATGTGAATCATGAAGCATGAAAGGAAATTGTCAAGAATGACATAATACCATCTCAAAAGATAAGATAGAGAGAATTGCACTTCGGAATGCAAGATGAAGAATACTTGAACTCCTCAGAAACAACATGTGTTGAGCACCATGTTTATTTTAGAGTGTATCTTGGCGGGTCATAATTTCGAGAGAAATCTTGAAGAACAATTGAAGAATGAAAAGAATCTTTGACAAACTACCATGTAGAGCCTCCAAGAAGAACTCCGGTAATAAAAGGATGATAGAAAGAAAGAGAGGTTGAAAATACAAGGTGAAGCCTTGTAATGATTTAGATGAAGCTTCGCGACGAGATAATGCGGAAAACTTGGAACTCCAGAAAAAAAGATGAAGCATCTCGAACCGAGAAATGTGACATGATGAACAACTCTGGAAAGAAGAAACTAGATCACTCAGATGAAACAATAATAAGACTTACGGTATGCGTATGCTTCACCAATTTAAATTGATGACAAACAACGGATTTGGCATACTACTTATTCTCGTAGAAAGGATTAAGAGGGATATAGCGCAAACTTGAGAAGGTCTTGATGGAACCACCTGTGGGATTTGGAAACAACGAATGAATTAATATGAGAACAAAGGAAGAGGAATCTTGAACAAAACGCCGTAAGAATTAAAAAAACGAACAAAGAATAGATAGCGAAACATTGGGAAGAATTAGAAAATGAACGAAGATACTTGAGGGGATTTAGATACATGAGAACGAAGAGATCATGAACTGATTAGAGGGTATTTGAACGATGCCTCGGAAGAATTCGAGAACGAGAGTTGAAAGCTGAGAATGAATAATTCTGAGATGATGGGCTATGGAGAATCAATCTGAAAAGACTCTTGAATTGCTCCGGATGGGTGAAAAGAATTTAAGAGAGCCATGAATCTTCGAGAGAAGGGCCAAGATTTAGAGGAAACACTTCTTCGGTCTTCAAATGTTGAGAATGAAGATGAGAACCACCATGACAATTTATGAGACACTCCAGAGCAAAGAAGAATAGAAATGTTGAACCAACGATGAAAATGTTTTAAAAGCGATCTTGAAGAAGGAATATGACTGATGATAATTCATTCTTACATCAAACTTGGAAAAGAATTTGGGAATAGCTCCGGGAAAATAAGAAGAGTCGGGTAGGATCCTGGGAAAAGACCTGTGGGTTAGGGCCCACTCAAAAGATACACCTTCGAAAAATTACTTGAAAGGGAAATTGCACCGGTTGAATTAAATGACTTGAATGAGATAACAACATCGAAATATCTTGAACGGATTGAGAAGGAAACACAAGTCTTGTGAAATATCTTCAGCACTCCAGGACAAATGAATAGAAAGAAGTGAATGATTTAGAGGTGCATCGACATGAGAAAGTATTAGAAACGAGGAAAGGAATATGATGAATATCGAAAGCTTGAATTGGATCCACCGGAGAAGAAACAACAATGAAGGATGATGAACTTGAAACTGTTGAGCATCTTCATGGGAAATCACCGGATAAGAACATTGAAAGAAAAGAATGAAGAGACTTCCCACAAATAAAAGGATACATGATTAAGAAATCTGAGTCCTTGAAGAAAAAGGGTGGGAGGGCGGGAAAACAAAGGCAACTTGGGGCGGATCGAATGGATACCATTGAAGAAAACTTAAAATTGATCTATCGGATGTTGAAAATGATCGGATCCACTTGAAGAGAAGCACACTGGTTGGAAAAGAGTTGACATGACAACCTCAGTGATCAAGAAGGATTAGTACTCCCATAGAAATATGAGAACACCGCTTGAAAGGTATGGAATCAACACTTGACCTTGAAGCAACTCGAATACCACAAATAAAACAAAACAAAGGGTTTGGCTTGCAGAAAAAGCCGGAACAAATACATATGATAGAGATTTACCCAATCCCATATCAGGCATCTGTCGGAAAGATATTCTAGGAGCTACTTGAATTCCCACCTATAAACTCCCGAAACTTTCTGGTTATGCAATCTGGTGTTGGGGATACAGGGGAAGCAATATATCTCACCCAAACTAACAATCCCTACATCCAGATGTATCCATCCATCAACACATAACCAAGAAAACTCCGGAAATCATGTACCTCAACCTTTGAAAAGCATCCGTTATACGAGTTATGGCAATACTCCCGAACTCCCCAGTACTGGGTGACGTCGAGGTTATCTCACCAACAACTGCATAAAAGAGATTTTTGATGTCGGTAAAACTCAGGTATTCCAGAACTGCAACAATAAAATTGTGACGACAACACCTTGGAGCTCAACTCCCCGGGTCACTGCCACATAAAAGAAAGGATCTCCAAGAACAATGTTCTTGTCACAACACTATCGGAACGATTCCAAGATACCCGCGTGATCCTAAAAAAATTAGTGAAATTTGAGGAGAGGAAAGGCAAAACATCTATGTCAGGAGTCCTCACCAGAACGAGAAGGGGGCTGAGGAGTAAAAAGAATCCTACTCTCCGATATATATAATCCTAAGACTCAAAACTTTTTTGTTCTAGACTCAATAATGGCCAACAATCAAGGGGGCTCCTATGGTCGGTCGAGGCTCTGATTACCAACTTGTCACGCCCAAGATGCGACCCTATCCTAAAGGAACTTGAAGGTCCCACCAAGGATAGAAGTGCATCTTGAAGACGCTTTTGCAAGGTGGATATCATTACATCAACATTACATAATAGATGGGGATACATGCATAAGGCATACAATGGCGCCCGAATACAGCAATACATCATCTTACATAAGAGCACCATCTGACTACGGATGAAACACAAACAGAAACTCAACCGACATCCACCCTGCTAGCCCAGGCTGCCGACCTGGAACCTATCCCCTGATCGAAGATGAAGCAGAAGAAGAACTCAAGACAAGCAAGCATCGCTCTCGCATCATGAACATCGCATAACCTGTACCTGCAACTGTTGTTGTAGTAATCTGTGAGCCACGAGGACTCAGCAATCCCATAACCATGGGTATCAAGACTAGCAAAGCTTAATGGGAAAGGAAGGGGTAAAGTGGTGAGGTTGCAGCAGCGACTAAGCACATAGGGTGGCTAACATACACAAATAAGAGCGAGAAGAGAGCAAAGGAACGGTCGTGAAGCTAGCAATGATCAAGAAGTGATCCTAAACTCCTACTTATGTCAATCATAACCCAAAACCGTGTTCACTTCCCGGACTCCGCCGAAAAGAGACCATCACGACTACACACATGGTTGATGCATTTTAATTCGGATCTGGTGTCAAGTTATCTACAACCGGACATTAACAAATTCCCATCTGCCCATAACCGTGGGCATGGCTTTCGAAAGTTTATACCCTGCAGGGGTGTCCCAACTTAGCCCATGATAAGCTCTCGCGATCAACGAAGGATATACCTTCTCCCAGGAAGACCCGATCAGACTCGGAATCCCAGTTTACAAGACATTTCGACAATGGTAAAACAAGACCAGCAAAGCCGCCCGATGTGCCGACAAATCCCGATAGGAGCTGCACATATCTCGTTCTCAGGGCACACCGGATGAACACTATGTACAACTAAAACCAGCCCTCAAGTTGCCCCGAGGTGGCGCTGCAAGTGGCTCTAGTTTGGACCAACACTCGAAGGAGCACTGGCCCGGGGGGGTTAAAATAAAGATGACCCTCGGGCTCCGGAAACCCAAGGGAAAAAGGGCTAGGTGAGGAAAATGGTAAAACCAAGGTTGGGCCTTGCTAGAGGAGTTTTATTCAAAGCAAACTGTCAAAGGGGTCCCATAAATCACCCAACCGCGTAAGGAACGCAAAATCCGGGAACATAACACCGGTATGACGGAAACTAGGGCGGCAAGAGTGGAACAAAACACCAGGCATAAGGCCGAGTCTTCCACCATTTACCAAGTATATAGATGCATTAATTAAATAAGAGATATTGTGATATCCCAAATATAATCATGTCCATCATGGAGCAATCTTCAACTTCACCTGCAACTAACAGCGCTATAAGAGGGGCTGAGCAAAAGCGGTAACATAGCCAAGCAACGGTTTGCTAGGAAGGGTGAAAAGGTTAGAGGCTGACATGGCAAAATAGGGAGGCTGGAAGAGCAAGCGATAGGTAGCGCAGCAAAGCGATAGAACGAAGCAACTAGCATAGCAATGATAGTAGTGAGATCCAGGGTAGCGGTCATCTTGCCTGAAATCCCGCAAGGAAGGAGAACGAGTCCATGAAGAAGACGAACAGACATAGTCGAACGAATCCTCACAATCGCAACATTACCTGAACTAAGAAGCAACACCGGAAATAAACAAACAACATGGTAAACAACCATCACATAAACATGGCATGATGCACAATCAAGTATGATGCATGTCCGGTTTAAAGAGGCATGGCATGGCAAAATGCAACAAACAATACTACCAGTTAAGTGGAGCTCAATATGCAACGAGTTGCATATTGACAAAACCTCACATTGACATATTTAGTTTAATCTCGTCTAGGTACACCACAATATTAAATGTTGTTAAACATGGCAAGAGGTGAAGCATATGAAAAACTACCTATCTAGGCAAGTTTAAATGAGGCCGGAACAACAAACAACAATTCCGGAAAATCCCCATATGCGATTTATGAATTTGGTACTGTTCTGCCCTAAACCATATTTTAGAGTTGTTAAACATGCAAGATGAGAGCACCATGTTAAACTAGGAATTTTTCCACCCCATTTACATATAAAGAACATTTAATTCTGAGCTACGGTTAATTAGTTATGAAATAAAGCATTTTACCATGTCATTTAAGCAAATTAACACAAACAACATTTTAAACATTTTGAACATGGATGAAAGTGGCATATTATTAATCTACACAAAATTCTAAGCATTTTACATGTTTAAAACATTTTAATCCGATGCACGGTTGGGGAGTTATTAAATGCATGAATACTAGGGGTTTTTCTGTAAAACTGGTAACTCTGGATAAATAGCAAAATTTGCAGCGCGGGAAAAAACACATGGGCTGAATCTGGAGCACTGTTGGGCCAACCGTGGAAGGGGGGCGCAGCGGTGGCTCACCATGGGCCATGGCCTAGATCGGAAGCAGAGGGAGGCCTGGCGCTGGCTGCGGCTCGGAGAGGCAGGGCGCGATGCGGCTGGGCCTGATGCCTGCTGCGATTGCGAGCCTGGTGCTGACGTGGCTCGATCAACGCACGGGACGAACGGGCTCCTGCTGCTCGAACAACTCGAAGGAGAGGCGTCGTCCTCCTCTGCTAGACAGGAAGCAGAGCAGCGGCGGCGTGGAATTTGGCGACGACGGGGCAACTCCTGCAAGGTGAAGATGGGGCGGCAACAAATCCAGGCGTGGGGAGGAAGGCATGGGCGCGCGGCGCCGGGGTGCTGCTGGCGAGGACCGGCGTCGGGGAGCTCGAGGACGACGTCATCCAGGCGTGTGAGGCGAGGATGGCCGGCGCAAACTCCTCAAGGCTCCCTGTTGCACGAACAGAGGGAGCAGGTGAGAGAGGGAGGAGAGAAGGAAGAGGAAGGGAGAGGCAGGGGCGCAGGGAGATGGAGACCTGCTAGCTTCGGTCGGTGCGGACGAGGAGAAGGCAGGGCCTCGGGCGCGGGGCGGTCAGGATGTGGTGGCAGCGTCGAGGTTGGAGGCGGGCTACGACGGGAGAGCTCGGGCTCATGGGCAGAGGAGGAGCATGGCACAGGGGCTCGGGTGTTGCTGCTCGTCACCGGCGGGAAGGCACGACTGGTTGTGCAAGATGGAGGCGCATGGGAGGAGGTTGCGGCCAGCGGGCGGAGGAGACGAAGCCGAGCGCTCCTGCTCGGGGTCTCGGGCAAACATACTGCAGGCGCGTGGGGTGGCTGCGGGATGGATGGATTTGTGGATCTGGAGGTGAGCGCTAGTGGTTGGCTTGCCGGTGATCCCGAGGGAAAATGGAGAGGGTGATGGCAGCGTGGGAATTTGGAGGAGAAGGGGGAGGCTTGGCTGCGCTGGTTGGAGCGAACGAGATCTGGGAGGATCCCGAGGAAGGAGGGAGTTGGTCGGCTGGCGGCGGAGACGGGATGGATGGATTGGACAGCCTAGGTCTAGGGTTAGGTTGGTTATATAGGTAGGTTGGTTAGCTTAGGGCAAAACAGACCCTCCGATTATAATCGAACGGTCGAAAATAAACAGGTTAGGGAGTCCAATTAAGAAAACGGAGATGTTTTATAGACGTTAGGGGATGATCCGGATCCAACGGTGACGACTGCTCCGGTCGGGTTCGGGAAAGGTTTTGGACGCACGCGAGGGGTTTGTAGGATGTGCAGAGAGGTTAGGAAGCCAGACAAGAGGGAAACAAAATCTGGTTGGTCTCGGAACGGTCAACGAAAACAAGGGGTGACGCGGCAACTACGAGCGGGGGTTTTATGAAAACATATGGATGCGATGCACATGATGCTATGAGATGAGATGCATGCCATGAACAAAATTCAAAACAAGAGACAAAACCCAACCACGAGGGAAATATCATATCGCATCTCCGAAAAAGGCAAGAGTTGGGGTTACGAATATGGAAAGTTGCATCCGGGGCGTTACAATGTATTCAATCTTTATTATTTTTAGCGCTCCACCAAGATGTATGTGACATGGAAGAGTAACCCATGAGCCTAATTCCTTGTGCATTTGCAGTCCAAAGCAAATTTTAAACTATGCACAAATTTAGGGGGAGCTCTTGCTTATCACATACTTCTCAAAGCGACGATGTTTTTCAATCTTATTATCATTTGTCGAAGCTTTGATCTATATGTTGTCATCAATTACCAAAAAGGGGGAGATCGAAAGTGCAACTATCCCTAGGTGGTTTTGGTAATTCATAACAACATATAGCTCATTGAGCTAATGCTATTCCAAGACTATTATTTCAGGAAAGCTCAATGAATGGCATGGCATGGATGATGAAAGTGGATCCCTCAAAATATCAAGGACAAAGGATTGGCTCAAGATCAAAAGCTCAAGACTCTTCATTTTACATTTTAGTGATCCAAGATCACATTGAGTCTATAGGAAAAGCCAATACTATCAAGGAGGGATGAGGTGTTTCTTAATGAGCCTCTTGCTTCAAGTGCTTAGTGATATGCTCCAAATACCCTCAACTACTTTCAAACATCCACATATGACCTAAACCTAAAGTCAAAATCGGCCATACCGATTCTTTCTATCCGGCGCCACCGAGTTCAAATGTCATAGCCACTGCCACAAACCCTAGGCAAATCGGTCTCACTGATAGGGATCTCAGTCTCACCGAGATGGGATTGTAATCTATCTGTTTCCCTTCGTAACATTTCGGTCTAACCGAAGTGAGCGACCGGTCCAACCGAGATTGCAATGTAAACTCTCTGTTTCCCTTTCGTAACATTTCGGTCTCACCGAAAAGAGCCAATCGGTCCCACCGAGTTCACCTGACCAACTCTCTGGTTAGCTAATTACCAAAATCGGTCTCACCGAGTTTGTGTAATCGGTCTCACCGAGATTACGTTATGCCCTAACCCTAACCATATCGGTCCTACCGAGTTGCATGTCGGTCCCACCAAAAATCCTAACGGTCACTAGGTTTACTTAATCGGTCCGACCGAGTTTGTTGATTTGGTCCCACCGAGTTTGGTAAATTGTGTGTAACGGTTAGATTTTGTGTGGAGGCTATATATACCCCTCCACCTCCTCTTCATTCGTGGAGAGAGCCATCAGAACAAACCTACACTTCCAACTTACCAGTTCTGAGAGAGAACCACCTACTCATGTGTTGAGGCCAAGATATTCCATTCCAACCATATGAATCTTGATCTCTAGCATTCCCCAAGTTGCTTTCCACTCAAATCTTCTTTCCACCAGATCCAAATCCTATGAGAGAGAGTTGAGTGTTGGGGAGACTATCATTTGAAGCACAAGAGCAAGGAGTTCATCATCAACGCACCATTTGTTACTTCTTGGAGAGTGGTGTCTTCAAGATTGGCTAGGTGTCACTTGGGAGCCTCCGACAAGATTGTGGAGTTGAACCAAGGAGTTTGTAAGGGCAAGGAGATCGCCTACTTCATGAAGATCTATCGCTAGTGAGGCAAGTCCTTCGTGGGCGACGACCATGATGGGATAGACAAGGTTGCTTCTTCGTGGACCCTTCTTGTGTGGAGCCCTCCGTGGACTCGTGCAGCCGTTACCCTTCGTGGGTTAAAGTCTCCATCAACGTGGATGTACGATAGCACCACCTATCGGAACCACACCAAAAACATCCGTGTCTCCAATTGCGTTTGAATCCTCCAAACCCTTCCCTTTACTTTCTTGCAAGTTGCATGCTTTAATTTCCGCTGCCTATATACTCTTTGCATGCTTGCTTGAATTGTGTAATGATTGCTTGACTTGTCCAAAGATAGCTAAAATCTGCCAAAGTCTAAAATTGGGAAAAGCTTAAGTTTTTAATTGGTCAAGTAGTCTAATCACCCCCCCTCTAGACATACTTCAAGGTCCTACAGGTCCAAACTGGACGGGCCCAGATTGTTTCTTTTGTATGGCTTCTTCCGCTAACCAGACTTAGAGCCACTAAATCCGGCGTTGACCGGCGTGTCTTCGGTGTTGTCACCGTTGTTTTGACGCTTGTGTCTGTTACGTCGGGGCTTGCCGTTGCTGTTTCTGGCTTCAAAAGTGCCAGGTTCACTTGTATTATTATTGCTACGGGCTAGCCAGCTATCTTTGCCTCCACAGAAGCGGGTCATGAGTGCCGTGAGGGCTGCCATGGACTTCGGCTATTCTTGGCCGAGGTGTCGGGCGAGCCATTCGTTGCGGATGCTGTGCTTAAAGGCCGCTAGGGCTTCGGCATCTGGACAGTCGACGATCTGGTTCTTTTTAGTTAAGAACCTAGTTCAGAATTTCCTGGCTGACTCTATGGGTTGTTGAACTATGTGACTTAAGTCATCGGCATCTGGAGGTCGGACATATGTACCTTGGAAGTTGTCGAGGAAGGCATCTTCCAAGTCTTCCCAGCTGCCAATGGAGTTTCCGGGCAGACTGTTCAACCAGTGCCGAGCTGGTCCCTTGAGTTTTAGTGGGAGGTATTTGATGGCATGATGATCATCACCGCGGGCCATATGAATATGGAGAAGGAAATCTTCAATCCACACTGCGGGATCTATTGTCCCATCATATGATTTGATGTTCACGGGTTTAAACCCTTCCGGGAATTCATGTTCCATTACTTTGTCAGTGAAGCAAAGGGGGTGTGTGGCACCTCTATATCGGGTCATGTCATGACGTAGCTCGGATGGAGTTCATATGTGGTTTTCGGCCTGGACATGGTTATATTTGTCATGTCCGGCCGGGTGGCCATCATCGCGCATCGGGGCACGCCCCCGCAATCCATAGATCGATCTGGCATGTCCTACTCTATTTTCCAGGTCATGCCAAAGGTCATATGTGTATCCCCGAGCTGTTGTGTTTTTGTTTTTGCAGCGAGGTAGTGTGGCCTGGTGTTCGGCTCGAGTTTCCTCTTTATCACGGCCACGTGGTGGTCGGTCAGCCACATTATTCGCTGGTAGGACGGGCTCCAGCGCTTCGTCGTTGAATTGGGGTAGAAACTTGCGCTTCGGGTAGCATTTGGTTGGGCGTTCGAGATTGTATTCCTCGGCTGCAAGGACATTAGTCCATTTGTCATTGAGTAGATCTTGATAAGCTTGAAGCTGCTGCTGCTTCTTTTTCAGGCTCCTTGCAGTGGCTATTAGTTGGCGCTTAAAGCACTCCTGTTCGACGGGCTCCTCAGGCATGATAAAGTCTTCGTCGCCGAGGCTCACCTCGTCCTCGAAGAGCAGAAGGTGGTTATTGTCCTCCGAGTCTTCATTCATGGCCTGTTCGTCAGGGCTAACTCGCCCATCTTCCCGTTCGTCCTGTTCGGAGGTTGGCTCGACGGGGTCTTCATTGTCTTCGGCATAGTTCGGAGTATTTTTTTTTCTCCTGTGACGGTATTGCTGTTTTTACCACGGTGTGGCTTAGAGCGGCGTCGCTGACGCCGGCGCTTTGGCTATATCTCAGGAGGCTTATCCTCGACTAGATTTTCACTATCGCCGTTGTTCTCTTTGGGTGTATCCACCATGTATACGTCATACGAGGAGGTGGCTGTCCAGCGCCCTGTAAGCGGTGGTTTTTGTGCCTGCTCCTCTCCGGCATCGTCGTCCATACCATCGATGTCTTCGGAGTCGTAGTCGAGCATGTCGGTTAAGTCTTCAACAGTGGCTATGAAGTGGGTGGTGGGGAAGCGGAATTTTCTGTCATCAGCTTCCAATTCAAGCCAGATATAGTTGGGCTGAGAGTCCCCTAGAGGGCTTTTAGTGAGTTTAGCACATCGCCTAAAGGTGAGTGTCAGAAGATGTCCGTGGAGCTGAACTCGACGATCGGCGCCTGATCGGGTTCGATGGGTGTGGATGTACGCGGTTCGGAACTTATGGCTGGAGATGGATCCGAGGTTCCGAAGACACAGGCCCCGCTCAAGATTAGATCTGTGTGTGGCTCCAACGCCGCTGGGTCTGCGGCTTCCGTGGCGGGGTTGAGCATCCCGTCCTCGAATGGCGCAATCTGCTCCGGATCTAAGGCCAGAGCGGATATAGGTGCTATCTCCTGAGCACGGTCCGATGAAAGATTTAGGTCATGTTCATTGTGGTGGCAGGGAGCAGCCGTCATGGGCTCGAATCCATCGAAGATCAAGTCTCCGCGGATAACGGCCATGTAATTCAAGCTTCCAAATCTGACCCGATGGCCAGGGGTGTAGCTTTCGATCTGCTCTAGATGGCCAAGCGAGTTGGCCCGCAGTACGAAGCCGCCGAATACGAAGATCTATCTGGGGAGGAAAACCTCCCCTGGACTGCATTGTTGTAGATGATTGACGGAGCCATCAAACCTTTTGGTGATGACGCAGTGGAACTCTCAATGAAAGCACCAATGTCGGTGTCAAAACCGGCGGATCTCGGGTAGGGGGTCCCGAACTATGTGCCTGAGGTTGGATGGTAACAAGAGGCGGGGGACACAATGTTTACCCAGGTTTGGGCCCTCTCTATGGAGGTAATACCCTACTTCCTGCTTGATTTATCTTGATGAATATGAGTATTACAAGAGTTGATCTACCACGAGATCGTAATGTCTAAACCCTAGAAGTCTATCCTGTATGATTATGATTGTCCCTACGTACTTAACCCTCCGGTTTATATAGACATCGGAGGGGACTAGGGTTATGCAAAGTCGGTTACAGAGAAAGGAATCTACATATCCGAATCACCAAGCTTGCCATCCACGCAAAGGAGAGTCCCATCCGGACACGGGAAGAAGTCTTTTGTCTTGTATCTTCATAGCCCAACAGTCCGGCCCATGTTAATAGTCCGGCCGTCCGAGGACCCCTTAATCCAGGACTCCCTCACCAACCCAGTAGTTTTTTTTCTTTCTGAAAATGGCTAGCCCTGTTTTTTTGTGATTTGTCAAGTAAGTCGCTTTGTTAGGCCTGTTGGGCTGCAAATCTTTCAACACATGGAGAGCTTCATTCCGTTGACCGAGAAAATGGCCTATCAGTAATGAGAAATGGGTTGTACATTTTTAAAACACACCAAACCGGCAATTAGTTTCAAATTTCTTTTATTCATTGCGAGATTTTAAATTGCATTGATTTTTATGCGTGGACAATTTGTTGGATTTTATATTGATATGCATTTATTTTTAAAATCACTTTGAATGTGACTCGAAATTTCGGGATTAAAAACAGTTTGGACCGCATCGAAATATGCAAAATTTCATATAATTTTTTAACCGTGGCCACAATATGGGTTGTAATGCCAACAAAAAGAATATGGGCTCCAAAAAAACCTTAAGAATTAGCAAATGGGTTGTAAATTATTAGAAATAATGGCAGATGGGTTGTATGCTGTTTTCCACAGATTTGAGGCTTTCCTAAAAAAAGGTTGACGCACAAGTAGTGACTATTGGATGTCCATCCAACGGCCGTCATGCTTCTTCAATCTCTGCTCTTCCTGCTCCAGCCACTCAAACAAGCGCCGACGGGACTGCCTGCTCCCTCCTCCCGCGGTCGGCTGTGCTGCCGTGTAGGCCTCACCGCCCCACCATACTCCCATCACTGGCCTAGCCATCCCTCTACTCACCCACACCTGCTATTATTCTCCGGTGACAGCAGACGAACCGGTAAACCCTCGTACAGTCGTACTCCCCTTTGTGTGGCAAACAACTGCCGAGTCTTCCCTGGCTCCGTGTCGTTCCCTTCCTAGGCATCGCCGTCGTCCACCGCCCTGGTGCTCTCGACGCGGCATGGTCAACGTGGTCAACGACCGAGATGCATCTGAAGTGGACTGTACATGGAGAGGCAGACAGCTGGGTCCACGACCGCACGCAAGGAAATGCCTCCTTATTACGCGCAAAATAATGATTCATCCACCTGACAATCTGGGACCCATCGAAAGGGCCTCTGTATTTCGCGAAAAAACATTACCGCCGCTGACAGCTTGGACCCACCAGCTATATCTTCGCACACAAGGAAGTGCCTCCTTATTACGCACAAAAAAAATGAATAATCCCCCTGCTAGCTAGGACCCAGTATAGTGGGAGGCTGACTTGTGGGCCTACTAAGTTGATGGGGACGGAGGGCTTTGTCAACTTAGTCAATGTGCACAATTCTAGCTCCAGTGACCGTATGATGTCCATCCAACGGCCGTAGTGCTTCTTCAACCTCTGGTCTTCTTGCTCCAGCCGCCCAAAGCAGCGCCGGTCGTGCCGCCTGCTCCTGCCTCCCGTGGCCGGCTGTGCTGCCGTGGAGGCCTCATCGCCCCTACTACTCCCACCGCTGGCCAGGCCATCCCTCCACTCACCCACACCCCCTGTTATTCTGGGGTGACGGCAGCCTCACACCACAGACGAACCAGTGAACCCTCGTACTCCTCTCCGCGTGGGCATCCACTGCCGCGTCTTCCTCGGTTCCGTGTCGTCCCCTTCCTAGGCCTCGCCGTCGTCCACCGCCATGGTACTCTTGGTGCGGCATGGTCAATGTGGTCAATGACTGACTTCCGTCGGAAGAGTAGTGTACGTGGAGAGGCTGACAGATGGGTCCACGACAGCCGCAAGGAAGTGCCTCCTTATTACACACAAAATAATTATTCCTCCACCTAACAGTGGGGACCCACCGGACGGGCCACCATATTTCACGAAAAAATGTTTCCCCTCGACTGTTGGGACCCACCAGCTACATCTTTGCATGCAAGGAAGTGTGTCTGGGCAAAAAAAAATGATTCGGCCCCCTGACTGCTGGGACCCACCAGCTACATCTTCACACGCAAGGAAGTGCCTGACAGTCGGGACCCACCTGGTCGAAGTGTACGTAGTGTTGTCATTCTGGTCGCGAATGTGTATGTACATACTGGTTGATGTAGAGGCGCGCACGTGTCATAGTAGAGGTGCACACGTAGCATGTACACGTACGTACAGTGGCCAGTGTGCAAGAAAGAAAATACAGCCACGTACGTACATACGGGCGGGGTTTCGAACGCCTACTCGCGCATACGTACGGCCAGGGTTCGTGTGCATGGCTGGGTCGGAATGGAGAATCTGCGTCATTGTCATGTTCATGGGGAGCCAACCAGCTGGGTCGGAACGGAATGCATCGTCGTGTTCATTCGGATGGCTTGGACGGAAGAGCCGATGGAAACGAGGCCTGGCGTACTGCACAACAAAGGAAACGGCCTTGTGTTCGACCAGCCATGGTCGAAACGGGATCATGTTCATCGGGAGGGGTCTGGCGTACTGCAAAACGGAGGAAACGGACTTCGGTTGGACCTCCTACAGTCGAAACGGGGTCGTGTTGATTGGGAGGGGTGTGGCGTACCGCAAAACGGAGGAAACGGACTTGTGTTGGAGCACTACGGTCGAAACAGGGGTCCTGTTCATATGGAGGGGTGTGGCGTAACGCAAAATGGGACTCCACGGGATATTGTTCATCTCCACCATCGACCTCCTCCAGCCTCCACAGGCTGTTGTTCATCCACCATCGACCTCCTCCAGCCTCCACCTGCGACTGTTCATCCACGGGCTCCTGTTCATCCAGCCTCCACCGCGCGCTACTCCACCGGCTACTGTTTAACCAGCCCTCTCCACGGGCTCCTGTTCAACCACCCCTCCACGGGCTACTGTTCATCCAGCCCTCCACCGGCTACTGTTCAACCAGCCCTCCACGGGGTCGTCCTGTTCATCCAGCCCTCCACGGGGTCCTATTCATCCAGCCCCAACCGGCTCGATCGGGGTCCTGTTCATCCAGAGGCAACACCACGGGGTCCTGTTCATCCACTCCCACCGAGAACTGTTCATCCAAACCCCCCCAGCAACGCTCACTGTTCATCCAGAGGCAGCATCGATCGGCTTCAGTTAGCAGCAGTAGCGAAGGAATCGCTCGATCGCTCGGGTTCAGTAATGCGTAGCCTGCAGTGCAATCGCTCGGGTTCAGTTAGGCGAATGCCTCGCTCGGGTTCAGTTAGAGCCCAATGCCTCGCACCCATGTGCGTACATGTATGAGAGAAACGCGCATCGCTCGGCCCCTGACCACCCACCGTAACCGGGAACTCCCCGATATTTTCCTCGCCCCTGCTTCTACCGTGGTTTCTTTCGTCATGGACGGCCCAAAGAGTGTCATGCAGCTGCGTCTCCGGCCCGCCCAGGACAAAAAGCCCATTTTCTGTCATGATTTTTTGTCAAAGTAGGAGCCCACCACATCTATGATGATACCGGGTTTTGTCACAATTATCATCATAGAAGTGTCATAAGTATGACAAAAAAATCGTTCAACCCAAAATGTCACGGATGTGTTTTTTTTGTAGTGCCTATGGATGGCGGTCAGATAGGTTGTACCCTCATCTTACTTGTGTACAATATTTATGGCTTTTTTATTCATCTAAGCATGGAAAAGAGATTATCACATTTCATTGTATATTCATGTTGATCTCTTAAGAGTCTTGTTCAGGAGTTAACGTTGTTCCATAGTTCAGATAAGTGACTTGTTCTTTAGGTAACATTGTGTTATCATCCATCCATCAGCCAATGTTATCCCACAGGCTGGTGATTATACCACTTCTAGTATTACCTATGTTGTTCTTTAATAATCTCGAGTACAAACGATGCATATTCTGTAGCTTTCATCTGTGTTCTCACTAAAGTTTTTGAGACCTGTCGCTGCTAGTTAAGCCCAGTCCTACTATTTATGTCATCTCCTACAGGCACTCATTACATAAATATAAGTACTAGTTGTCTTCCATGCATGTTAGATATAATTGCACACACTGATATATCCACAAGAACCTCACGGAGCAATGTAACAGCCAACAAACTTGACGTCAATGATACCCAATACGATGGATGTAGGATCTAAAGTAGGTCTAGAGGGGGGTGATTAGACTACTTGACCAAATAAAAATTTAGCCTTTTCCCAATTTTAAGTCTTGGCAGATTTTAGCAACTTAGCACAAGTCAAGCAATCAACCTACACATGCAATTCTAAGAGTGTAGCAGCGGAAAGTAAAAAATTTCATATGAAGGTAAAGGGAAGGGTTTGGAGAAGGCAAACGCAATGTAGACAAGAGATTTTTGGCGTGGTTCCGATAGGTGGTGCTATCATACATCCACGTTGATGGAGACTTCAACCCACGAAGGGTAACGGTTGAGCAAGTCCACGGAGGGCTCCACCCATGAAGGGTCCATGAAGAAGCAACCTTGTCTATCCCACCATGGCCATCGCCCATGAAGGACTTGCCTCACTTGGGTAGATCTTCACGAAGTAGGCGATCTCCTTGCCCTTACAAACTCCTTGGTTCAACTCCATAATCTTGACGGAGGCTCCCAAGTGACACCTAACCAATCTAGGAGACACCACTCTCCAAAAGGTAATAGATGGTGTGATGATGATGAACTGCTTGCTCTTGTGCTTCAAATGATAGTCTTCCCAACACTCAACTCTCTCACACAGATTTGGCTATGGTGGAAAGATGATTTGAGTGGAAAGCAACTTGGGGAAGGCTAGAGATCAAGATTCTTGTGGTTGGATTGGAATGTCTTGGTCTCAACACATTAGTAGGTGGTTCTCTCTCAGAAAATGAGTAGTGGAAGTGTAGGCACATTCTGATGGCTCTCTCTCAAATGGAGAAGGGGGTGGAGGGGTATATATAGCCTCCACACAAAATCCAACCATTACACACTTTTTACCCAACTCGGTCAGACCGAATAGAAGAACTCAGTGAGATTGATTTAGTTCAAAATGTGAATGTTAGGAATCTCAGTGGGACCGATGAGATCAACTCGGTGGGACCAATGTGCTAGGGCTAGGGCAAAACCTCATCTCGGTGAGACCGATCACATGAACTCGGTGAGACCGATTTCAGCAATGATCAAATAGAGACTTGGTCCAGCAAACTCGGTGGGACCGATCGCTCCTTTTGGTGAGACCAAAATGTTACGAAAGGAAAATAGAGAGTTTGCAACGCGAACTCGGTGGGACCGATCGCTCATTTCGGTGAGACTGAAATGTTACGACGGGAAACAGAGAGTTTGCAATGCCATCTCGGTGAGACCGAGAGCCGTATCGGTGTGACTGAATTGATTAGGGTTTTTGGCTATGGCTATGACAAATGAACTCGGTAACGGCGGATAGATCAAATCGGTGGGGCTGAGTTTGACTTTAGGTTTTGGACAAATGTGGAAATGAGGAAGTGGTTGAGGGTTTTGAAGCAATATCACTAAGCACTTTGAGCAAATAGACCATTAAGCAACACCTCATCCCCTTTTAATAGTATTGGCTTTCCTATGGGCTCAATGTGATCTTGGATCACTAAAATGAAAATGAAGAGTCTTGAGCCTTTGCCAATCTTTGTCCTTAGCATTTTGAGGGATCCACATCTCTAGTCCATGCCATGCCAATCACTAAACTTTCTGAAATATTTAACTTGAAAGGATATTAGTTCAATGAGCTATATGTTGTTATGAATTACCAAAACCACTCGGGGATTAGTTGCACTTTCAATGGAACATGTAAAGGCAGTTCTTCAGAAGACTTGTTGAAAGATGCTAAATACTATTCACCCCACAAGGTCCTTGCTCTAACTTGGCCCGTGATATGGAGACAACATGCATATAATGTCCTGGAGTGCATCTACTCTGTTGTAATGCCATGTGCTTAGCCTGCTGATCATGCATGTAAATATGTCAGACCTTCCTGTTTTTCAGTACCTATTCCATTCATGATAACATGTTTTCAAATTCAAGTACTGTCATTCTACTCTGTCACAATGTCATCTGCTTAGTTTGGACACCATGCTTCTAAATGTCTTATGCATTGTTATTCATCAGTATGTACTTCATCTGTCTACCATACCATGTTATTTTTTACATTGAACTGTTGTTTTTGGTCTATTGCAATGCCATATTAGTTTCCCAATCATACACGCATATGTTGCCTTAGTGTATTTGTGTATGTATCCGCTATCATACAATTTTACATTCAAATAGTGTTTTTTTTACTTTGTTGTCCTGTCGTATCCCTAGCTCTTACATCATACACCCTCCATCCGGATTACATGTCGCAGAAATGGATAAAAATGGATGTATCTAGAATTGAAATACGCCTAGACACATCCATTTATATCCGGATGGAGGGAATACATGTCAATATGTCATGCCTTTCTATTCTTCAGTACCTATTCCATCTGTCTGTCGTAGCATGTTTTATAACTGAAGCACCATTCTTCTATATAAGGCATGCAAGGGGAAGACGGCTATGTTAGAATTTGAAGGGTTGCAAATAAGGTCTTTGCAAAAGATCCAAATGCTAGGAGATAGTGAACCAACTCCAGTGTTCATAGATACTTCTCTAGCACAGAGAAACCCAACTCCTACTGAGCAGATTCAAGTGGCCAAAGAACTAGTCCACTTCAGTCCAGCAAAAATATGTCAACTCCATTCTAAAAAGTGTGTGTGTATCCTCACATCATGAAATTTTATAGCATTCGGATCATATTTTCTACATGTTTCTTACCCATCTCTCTTTT
Source organism: Triticum dicoccoides (assembly GCF_002162155.2). Lineage (NCBI taxonomy): Eukaryota > Viridiplantae > Streptophyta > Magnoliopsida > Poales > Poaceae > Triticum > Triticum dicoccoides. The sequence continues at coordinate 490,818,538 of NC_041387.1, forward strand.
AGAAAATAAGCTTAAAGGATGAAGACTTTCTAAACTATGATCGTGTTCGAGGAAAGTATCTTGCGCGAATTCTCTATGCTCCAATGCTACTGTAAGTACCAGTTGTATATCACTAATTTTTTACGTCAGCATGTATTTTGTTAATCGGTGTGAATCCAACCTTTACCTGGTCTAAACTTACTTGTAGCAAAATGTATAATTAAATGTGACAATTTTGATTTTTGTAAGGAAAACTGCCTGGTAGTTTTGCATACTGAGCTGCATGAGTGTACTTTTTCATATCATGCACATTACTAAAGTGTAGTGTTGTTATGGTTGCCCAATCATTCATTGTGTCAATGTTGCTTTCCTATTACCTTACCTGGCTGGTGATAGCTATGCCATATTGTGTTAATTTGGTGTAGGCTGGTGTAGTCTGGTTGCCCAAACGTTCGTTGTGTCAATGTTGCTTTCTTATTATCTGACCTGGCTAGTGTGTTAATTTGGTGCAGGTTGCTGATGATAAGAAGACAAACTCTGAAAACAGCAAGGCAACCCCATTGTTTCTTTCCAATAAATCTAGGCCAGGTAATATGGCAATAACTCTTGATTAATCTATTCGGTTCCCCTCCTAATTTATGTTATGACGTAGTGGTCAAGACACTCTCCACTATCAATAATACAAGCCTGCCAAAATCGCCATCCGAATCTGTTGAGTTTCCTCTATCTCGAATCCAACGAAAAAATGTATGTTTGTGAACAAATTATTGGCTGGAGCAATCATGGAAATCGTGGAGAATTAGAGGTGCACATTCTTGTGCAATAACAACTGATCAATGTTTTTAGAGACAATGTAGACAAAGAAGGAAGAACTTGCTCACATGCTTATGGGTGTCATCCCCGCTGAGGTTGCAGATTGTGAGGTTGTAGATCGTTAAGTTCTGTTCATTTATTTACACTGGCATCAATCTTTAATTGCCCAGTGGATGTAATTTCCTGTAATATATGCTGGATGTGCAACGTTTTTCCTTGTATGTCATACATTTGATTAGCACGCCTCGTGTTCCAGCTAACTGGTCGCTAGGAAGCCAAAAAACAGTAAAATTATTAGTTAGCACAAACAGTCATGGGCCCTATATGAAGGAAGCGGCCCACTGCCCTTAATGGGTTCCCTAATGGGCTCGCATGGGCTAAAATTCTCATAGGCCTTTGATTGATTGATGTCTACTATGCAACTTTATTCTTGTAGACATGTGTTGGGCCTCCAAGCGCAGAGTTTTGTAGGACAGTAGCAATTTTCCCTCAAGTGGATGACCTAAGGTTTATCAATCTATGAGAGATGTAGGATGAAGATGGTCTCTCTCAAACAACCCTGCAACCAAATACAAGAAATCTCTTGTGTCCCCAGCACACCCTATACAATGGAAAATTGTATAGGTGCACTAGTTCGGCGAAGAAATGGTATAAAAATTTAGTATGGATAGTAGATATGAGTTTTTGTAGTGCGAACAATAAAAAAAAGCAAGGTAGTAAATGATAATACGGAGCACAAATGGTATTGCAATGATGGAAAATGAGGCTTAGGGTGCATACTTTCACTAGTGCAATCTCTCAACAATGCTAACATAGTTGGATCATATGATTATCCCTCAAAGTGCGATGAAGAATCACTCCAAAGTTCCTATCTAGCGGAGAACATAAGAATAAATTGTTTGTAGGGTACGAAGCACCTCAAAGCTATTCTTTCTGTTTGATCTATTCAAGAGTTCATACTAAAATAACACAAAGCTATTCTTTCCATTCGATCTATCCTAGAGTTCGTACTAAAAAAACACCAAAGCAAATTCATATTCATAATACTCAATCCAACACAAACAACTCCAAGAGTGCCCCAAGATTTCTATCGGAGAAACAAAGACAAGAACGTGCATCAACCCCTATGCATAGATTACCCCAATGTCACCTCGGGAATCGGCGAGTTGAGTGCCAAAACATATATCAAGTGAATCAATACGATACCCCATTGTCACCACAAGAATTCAATTGCAGGACATATATCAAGTGTTTTCAAATCCATAAAAGTATTCAATCCGATAACAACAAAATCTCAAAGGGAAAAACTCAATTCATCATAACAAGATACAGAGGGGGAAAGACCATATGATCCGACTATATTAACAAAGCCCGCGATACATCAAGACTGTGACATCTCAAGAACACGAGAGAGAGAGAGAGAGAGAGAGAGAGAGAGATTAAACACATATCTACTGGTACAAACCATCAGCCCCAAGGGTGGACTAATCCCTCCTCATCATGGTGGCCGCCGGGATGATGAAGATGGCCACTGGTGATGATTCCCCTCTCCGGCAGGGTGCCGGAATAGGGTCTAGATTGGATCTCATGGATGCAGAGGCCTTGCAGCGGCAGAACTTCTGATCTAGGGCTACCCCGAAGGGTTTTGGAATATTTCAGAATTTATAGGGTGATGGGGGGATAGACCCTGGGTAGCCTCACCGGCTCTTCAAGAATTTTTAAGACAACGGGGCTGGTCAAGCCCCACAGCCCGACTGGTCGCGAGGCCGGCCCATGGGGCCGGCTGGTTCCAAGGGGCTGCCTCCTAGAAGGCGGCGGACCCCAAGCAGGCGGTGCACTCCAGAAGGCAGCGAGGGCATGGGCCGACTCCAACCTGGCGGCCCTCCCCCCCTCAAAGTTTCCACCCACCTGCTGACAAGACAGGGCATGACTATAGTGCGACCTGCCATCCCCAAATCAAGGACGGAACATGGCCACAGTGCGGGCGTACCAAGTGGACACCCCTACCCTGATGCGGCACTATAGCCACGCGGCCCATGACGTCGCTTACGTCAGACAGGGCCATGCTCCCACGACGGGCGGTCAGTGTGGCCCGCAGACAGTGGGCCCCACCTGTTCGCATATCGCCAGAAGGCGGCAAGGCCAGAGCAAGCGGCTACAAGGGCAGGCCGACTCCTAGCAGGCGGTTGTCCCTCCCCTTGGAGTCTGTGCGCCATTAACTTAAAGGGACGTGGTGTGGCTACAGTAATCGCCCGCCAGGCAGCGGTACTGTAGCCATACGCCCCCCGACCAAGCTTCCGTCATCAGAGGAAAGGCTACAGTATAGCACAGTCCTCCTGGCCCGCAGGCGGCGGGCCCTACCTGTCGGCCAAGTTCACGGCAGTCGGCGGGGCCCACGAGGCGGCGGCCCCCAATTTTTGGCGGAGAAGCCGGAGCCCAGAGACACTGATGGCCGTGTCCTACAACCAGCCGGATTACCATTGTACCCCTAGGGGGTAGGCCTATATAAACCCCCCAGGCTCACCCATGCAAAGGGTTGAGCACACTAGCCACCATACACCCACGTAGCTAGGGAAGGAGCAGCGCTAGCTTTGCCTTCTTCTTCCTCTAGCCGAAGCAGCTCAAGGAGCACCCTTGTAGCCACTCTATTTGATCATAGTCATGCGGAGACCCCGCAGAGCAGGACTAGGGGTGTTATCTCCTTGGAGAGCTCCGAACCTGGGTAAGACCCGGCGTCGTTTGAGATCTTGCCTACTCCCGCTTCTAGAGCCCGGCAATGCACTCCTGTCCCCACACATGATAAGCCATCCCTTGGCATATGTCGAGGAAATACCACGACATTTGGCGCCCACCATGAGGCTAAATGCACCGTTAGCCAGAGACACGTTCTGGATGGGAACCCGTTTCCTTCCCAGTGAGCGCAGCCAGCCTGGTGCGAAGGATGGCGTTTGTGTCGACACGTTGCATGGCATGGAGGCCGCCGACGCCGTGAGCTCCCTCGCTGATCTCCTCGGCGGAGTCCACCTCACCAACGATCCCGCGCCCGGTGCGGGATCGGCCAGCTCTGAGAGCTGCCTCGTTGACCTCCTCGGCAAGCTCCACATCACCAACAAGCTCGCCTCCAACTTGGGGTCTGTCGGCTCCACCGATCCACCCGTCGAGATGCTCATCGACTCTGACGCGACAGATGCTGATGCCTACCCCGACCATGTAGAGATCGTCGATGATCCGCTCCCTTTTGTGGACAGTATCACCAGCGCCAGCACCATCACAAAGGTGTTGGTCATTAGTGAGGACGGAGCCTCTGCCGGAGCCGACTGGGATCCGCTATAGGCGGCCCTACGAGCTCTCGCAGCTCCGGTCGAGGAAGGCATGGATGGCGTGACGCTGGAGGCATACCGTGTCTCGCTCCTCGACAGCGCCAACCAATTGGCCACCATGAGGCACCTCACTGACACCTACCAGTGCGAGATCGACCGTGCTGTAGGTGGCACTCCAACTGTTGGGGAGCCAGCCGGCTGGGCGCAGTCCGACAACGCGGCGCCGCCATCGCCGGCATGTTGGGAGCCGACCGCCCGGTCTACGCTACCCCATGGAGAACCTACGCGCTACCCAAGTGGCGGCAGACGAGCTGGACCACTTGGAGGGCGACGAGAAGTGCTGCATGACGGAGCGCCTCTAGCAGCTGCTCGACACGGTCGCCGTGCAGCAGGAAGCCATCCGCCATGTGGTGGAACAACCCAGAATGCAAGATGAGAACTGTCCCCCTCGCCGTGAGCATGGCGCGACCCTCGGTCCCCAACAGTTGGCACTCACGGTCGGAGGAACCCGGAGCCGGCTGCTAGCCGCAATCAGTGCACGCACATCACGATCGAGCGCGACCAAGACGACCGCCCAAGAGCAATGGGACGGCGGGACGACTGCCCGCCTCCCCCACGCAAGGAGAGATGCGCCTCCCCACCGCTTGTTGAACATCCGACTCTCGGAGGCCAGCTAGGCCACCGCGAAGGAGTCGGAGAGAGTGACGCCCGCCACCGGATCGACCGACTTGCTCGGTCCCTGGCGGTAGAAGAAGAAGATGCAGTCGGCCCGCCTTGTTTCAGCCCCCGCATACGCGATGAGCCCTTTCCCAAAGGGTTCTCGCTTCCACGAGACACTCCCAAGTACAACGGCTCCGTGAAGCCGGAAGATTGGCTGGTCGACTACTCCACGGCCTTCAACATAGCAAACGGCAACAAGCGCATTACCGTGAAGTATGTTCTGCTTATGCTCCAGGTCATGGCCAGGACATGGCTGAACAGCCTCAAGCCGTACAGCGTCAACAGCTGGCTAGACTTCACCGAAGTCTTCATCCGCAACTTCACCAGCACCTACAAGCGGCCGCCCAAGCGTCACCAACTCTCCATGTGCGTCCAAGGCCCGACAGAGTCCACCCGCGACTACTTAACGCGGTGGGGCGAGCTGCACAACTCCTGCGAAGGGGTGCATGAGGTGCAGGCCATAGAGTACTTCACCGCCGGGTGCAGGGAAGGCACCTTATCAAGCACAAGCTCCTCTGCGACAAGACGGCCACCCTAGACGAGCTGGTGATCATAGCGGACAAGTACGCCACGGCCGACTCCTCCATGAAGTCAGAACTCCAAGTGGACGCATTCGGGAAGGTGCTCCCTCCGGCTCCCCAAACGCCGGCTGGTGACACCAACCGGTTCCAGCAAAACAACAACAAGCGCAAGGCCCAGCAGCCAACTTCCAACAGCCGACAGGTAGCAGCAGTCGAAGATCAGCAACCGGCTACGTAGCCCGCCCCCAAGCGCTAGCAGAACAGCAAGGGAGCATGGTTGCCCGCCCTCTCCTTCGAACAAGCCCTCGACACCCCATGCAAGTTCCACAGCGGCGCAAAGCCATCCAACCACACCACTCGGAAGTGCAACTGGCTCGCTCGGATCGCCAAGGGCGAGGCCCTCCCGCCACCCCCACCAGCCGGCCCTCTAGCTCTGGCCGCTCAGCAGCCGGCAACTCGATCTGTCGGTGCCATCCAAGATGAGTTCCCTGACAAACACGCCGCCTACATTGTCTTCACAAGTGAAGCTAGCGACAATTAGAGCAAACGGCAGCAGCGCAGAGAGGTCAACACCGTCAGCTTGGAAGTTCCCACCCGCATGCACTGGTCCGATAGGCCCATCACCTAGAGCCAAGCTGACCACCCGGCTGTGATGCCCAACCTGGGTTCATATGCCCTGGTGCTCGAAGCAACCTTTGCAACAGAGAGGCGGACCTGCCAAGTTCCGATAGATGGCGGCAGTAGCATCAACATCATGTACCACGAGACCATGGAGCGGCTGGGCATCAAGGCCAAGCAGCTTCAGCCAAGCCGGGCTGTCTTCCATGGCATAGTTCTCGGCCTTTCCTGCTCCCAATTGGCAAGATAAAGATTGATGTCCTCTTCGGCGACATGGACTACTTCCTCCGCGAGCCAATCTGGTTTGAGGTGGTCGACCTAGACAGCCCCTACCACGCACTCATGGGCCGCCCTACGCTGGCCAAGTTCATGATGATCCCACACTATGCATACCTGAAAGCCAAGATGTCGGGCACCAAGGGCATCATCACCATTGCCGGAGATTACCAAAAGTCACAATATTGTGCCGCGGCCAGCAGCCGGCTGGCCGAATCCCACATCATCACTCAAGAAAAACGTCTCCTTGATCGGATGGTAGCCATGGCCAGCGAAAAGCCAGCCGTGCTGACTAATCCCAAGAAGGCAGAAGCAGGGGCCTCCTTCTAGCCGGCCAAAGAGACCAAGCGGATTCCCCTGGACCCGGAGCACCCGGGGAGGTTTGATGTCATGGGCACTAGCCTTGATAGCAAATAGGAAGGCGAGTTTGTCGATTTCCTCCATGAGAATCGAGACATCTTCGCACGGTCTCCCAAAAACATGTCAGGTGTCCCGACGGATTTCGCCGAGCACAAACTGCATGTGAGGCCAGATGCCAAGATGGTCAAACAACCCCTTCGCCGCCTGTCAGAAGAGAAGAGAAGGATTGTTGGAGAAGAGATCGTCCGGCTTATAGCAGCCAGATTTATCATGGAAGTATTCCACTATGACTGTCTTGCCAACCCGGTCCTCGTGTTGAAGAAGAAGAACAAGTGGCGCATGTGCATTGATCATACCAGTCTCAACAAAGCCTGCCCCAAAGACCCATTTGCGCTGCCACGAATAGACCAAGTGACCGACTCCACAACCGATTGTGAGTTGTTGTCTTTCCTTGATGCCTATTTCAGCTACCACCAGATCAAGTTGGATCTGGCTAATCACCTGAAGACTGCCTTCATCACACCATTCGGCACTTTCTGCTACATGACCATGACGTTCGGCTTGAGAAATGCTGGTGCCACCTTCCAACGCTGTATGCAGAAGTTCTTGTTGAAGCAACTCGGATGCAATGCCCGCATCTACGTGGACGACATTGTGGTGAAGACGGAGAAGTGTGGCACCCTGATGGAAGACCTCAAGGAGACCTTTGAGAACCTGCGCCGTTTCAACATCAAGCTCAACCCGAAGAAATGCATCTTCGATGTACCAACCGACCAGCTCCTTGGCTTCCTTGTCTCGGAATGAGGCATCGAGTGCAACCCCGTGAAGATCAAGGCCATCAAGCGGATGGAGAAACCCACCAAGTTGTGTGACATCCGGAAGTTCACCGGGTGCCTAGCATCCCTCAGCCACTTCATCAGTCGGCTGGGCGAGAAGGCACACCCTCTGTACCAGCTCATGAAGAAAACCACTTGCTTCGAGTGGAACGACGAGGCGGACGCCGCCTTCCTCCAGCTGGAGCGCATGATGTCTACACCGCCTGTCCTTGCGGCTACGGTTGCTAAAGAGCCTGTGCTCCTCTACATCGCCGCCACCAACCGAGTCATCAGCACGGTGATCGTCGTCGAGCATCCAGAAGACAGCAAGGTCCAGTCGGTCCAGAGGGCGGTGTACTACCTCAGTGAGGTCTTGCCCGCTTCCAAGTAAAACTACCCCCATTACCAGAAGATGTGCTACGTCGTGTACTTTGCTGCCAAGAAGCTGAAACAATATTTCCAGGAGCACTCCATCATGCTTGTCTGCACCGCTCCCCTCGCCGAGATCATGGGCAGTAGAGATGCCTCGGGCCGGGTGGGCAAGTGGGCCATTGAGTTGGCCCCCTACACCATCCTCTACCAGCCCCGCACCATCATCAAGTCCCAAGCGCTGGCCGACTTCCTCGTCGATTGAGTTGAGTCCCAGTACCTGCCACCAGTGCCGGATTCTACACATTGCGGATGCACTTTCATGGCTCAGAGATGCGCACCGGCTTGGGAGCCGGCATCGTCCTCACTTCTCCCAAGGGCGACATGTTGAAGTATACGCTGCAGATCCACTTCTCCACCTCCAACAATGTATTCGAGTATGAGGCGCTCATCTTTGGGCTCTGACTGGCCAAAGAAATCAGCATCCACTGCATCCTCTACTACGGCGACTCGGACTTGGTGGTCCAGCAATCGTCCGGAGAATGGGATGCCAAGGACTCCAACATGGCAAGCTACCGCTTCCTCGTCCAACAGATGAGCGGGAATTTCGACGGATGCGAGTTCATCCACGTACCACGAGCCATCAACGACGCAGCAGATGCTCTTGCCTGCATTGGCTCCACCCGACAAGCAATACAAGCCGGCGTCTCCCTCGAGTGCCTGCGCAAGCCGTCTATCAAGACCTCACCAGAGTCCGACTACATCTTCGTGTCGACTGACCCCGGAGCAGTCGGATCCGGCTTGGGGACTTCAGCAGTCGGCACGGGGACTTCAGCAGTCGGCGTAGGGACTTCACCAAGCGGTCCAAGGGCTGCAGCACCAGCACTCGGCCCAAAAGCCCCAGCAGGCAGACCGGGGACTACTGCAGTCGGCCCGGGGACTTCATCAGCACCATCAGGAGCGGTCGGCCCCAGCCCGCCGCCTCTCAACCTGCCCCCCCTCGTACCAGTCACCGTATTCACAGTGGTGGTGGCCCCATCTTGGGCGCACCCCATCCGCAACCATCTGGTCAGCCGCGTGCTACCAGCCGACCAAGTGTTAGCCCGACAGATCCAGCACAGAGCAGGTGCCTACACCATCATCAACCAAGAGCTCGCCAGGCGGAGCGTGACCGGCATCTATCAACGTTGCGTGGAACTAGAGAAGGGCATGGAAAACCTCAGGGATATCCATCAAGGCGAATGTGGCCACCATGCCGCCTCCACGTCTCTTGTAGCCAAAGCTTTCCACCACAGCTTCTTTTGGCCGACTGCTTTGGACGATGCCAAAGAGTTGGTCAAGAAGTGCAAAGGGTGCCAGAAGTTCAGCACCAAGCAACACCTGCCGGCCTCTGCCCTCAAGACCATCCCCATCACCTGGCCATTCATCGTGCGGTGTTTGGATATGGTGGGTCCTTTCAAGACAGCACACGGCGGCATGACTCATCTGCTGGTCGCCGTGGAAAAATTCACCAAGTGGATAGAGGCCAAGCCAATCAAGAAGCTGAATGGTCTGACTGCTGTCATCACCGTCCGATATGGCATTCCCCACGGCATCATCATCCACAATGGCACCAATTTCACCAAAGGCGCCTTGTACCATTTCTGCGCAAATCAGGGCATCCAACTGGACTTAGCGTATGTTTCCCACCCACAGACAAATGACCAAGTAGAGCAAGCAAATGGCCTTATCTTGTCCGGCATCAAGCCCCGCCTGATCGAGCCACTAGAGCAGTTGCCTGGCTGCTGGATCGACGAGCTGCCGGCCGTCCTCTGGAGCCTTTGGACCACGCCCAACAGATCAACTGGCTTCACGCCCTTCTTCCTCGTGTACGTTGCCAAGGCTATCATCCCCACGGATATCAAGTTCGACTCGCCTTGGGTCACCATGTACACAAAGGCGGAGGCCAAAGAGGCGCGAGCAGACGGCGTCGACCTGCTAGAGGAGGCCCGACTACTAGTGTGCAACCGGTCCGCCATCTACCAGCAGAGCCTGCGCCACTACCACAACAAGAGGGTCAGGCCGCATTCTTTCCGCGAAGGCGACCTTGTGCTCCACGTGATCCAGCGATCAGCCGGACAACACAAGCTCACGGTACCTTGGGAAGGTCCCTTCATCATCAGCAAGGCCCTGGGCAACGATTCATACTACCTCATCGATGCCTAGAAGCCCAGGGCGTGCAAGCGATGCACAGACGGTGAAGAGACGGAGCGGCCATGAAACGCAAATCTGCTACGCCCGTTTTATAGTTGATTCGAGCGTATGTACCATGCCAGCTTTTATATTAAGTAAAAGACCTCAGGTCCCCCAAGATGCACTCGGGGCTACCTTTTTATCTATGAGTTAAGCTTATGCCATGATTTGAATTTTTTCTATTCCTTCCCCGCCCAGCTTCCGGTCAGCCTGCCCGGTGAAAGTACATGTTGTCCCCATGTCTGGTTTTGGTAATTAATGACAATCCTTATGGACTAATGTTTGCATTAAGATATACATTTGAAGGTTAGTCCCATTGGAATATGATTGAAGAATAAAGGAAGACAACTCCTTTGAAGCAACAATTACATTGAGATGATCAAAATGAAGTTCATTGGAGTATCTTAAGGGTTGACATGCTTAGAGCTATGGTTTGAGCCATAATGGATCAAGATCTTAAAAGGATGATTTGAATGATGAACTCTAGAAGTGGCTCAAAGATATGATCATAATGGACTCATGTGTTGAGTCATGATTGATCAAGTATTCAAGCAAGCTATTCAAGTGAAGAATTCAATATACCCTTCAAGACGTCAAGATTAAACATGGAGTAGAGATATAGGTTGACCAAGATGAAGCTCAAAGATTGAACTCTAAATGGTCAACACACGAGCGCAAATGATGCACCACATAGGATCTTGTGGTATGATAAGAAATTATCAATTGCACTCTGTGTACTAACCCATACTATGTGTTGTCTATGTTTTTGAGGGTTAGGTGATTCTCATGGGCTCGCATCGAGAAAGAGATTTCAAGTGTCTATGAGAGGATGACATCAAGTGTTGGTGATCATGGTTGATAAGGGTAAGTTCAAGATAACCATCCCAAAGGATTACATGCTTGAAGCTTGTGGATGATCACATGATGGACAAGTGAAGATGAATACAAAGCAAAGCTTCCCCACATTGTGTATGGGGGAGAGACTTGAAGACTTCACCAATGTCTTGCCTTCATCTTGAGCCAAGAAGAAACATCAACATCAAGCTCAAGTGAATGACTCGTGTCAAAGGTATTAATTCCTTTGACGTTAGTGCTGTGGAGTGATGACCACCAAAGAAACATATACACTCAAGAATGGATTCTTGATAGCTATGTAGTGTAGCTATTTTTATGATTCCTGAGTTATAGGGATCCTGCACAATTAAGAGGGGATCAAAGGGGTTTGTGATGGATTTGCTCAAGTCAACATCTTCTATACACAATTCCACTCATATCCTATATACCAAAGAAAAGCCAAAGCCAAATAGTTTCCCAAAATATATGATCTAACCTTTGCATAATATGAACCCTCCATTTTGGTTTATTTTGGGTGGTTCTCTATCTGATGACTTGGAGCTTTTCCATAGCTTCAAAATGAGCCCATGATCATCAAAATTGGAGTCCGGATGTGAAAGTTATGCATGTTCTAGTTTTGGGGTTCCTGCTGTTATTTTGGCCGGACGTCCGGTAACATCTGGAAATCCGGTGCGCCAATCCAGAATCAAACGGACGGAAATCCGGTAAGTACCGGACGTCCGGTCTCTGGACGTCCGGAAAATGTCGAACGTCCGTCAAACCTGTTTCGCAAATATCCTGATACATTCGTCTGATGGCGTGCTACAGCCGTCGGACGTCCGGTGTTCCACCGGACGTCCGGTGCCTATTTTGCCACCGGACATCCGGTAATCCACCGGACGTCCGACACTTTCCTGAGCAGAATTCTGCCCCAACGGCCATTTGGCGCCACACTATAAATACCCCTTCACTACTTCGTGGAGGGGTTGAGCAACACAACTATCTTGACCCACACTTGAAGAAAAGCTCCCTCTCCTTTCTCCTACCTCAAATCTTAGATCCCGGAGAGATTTGTGAGAGTTCTTGAGTGAGATTCCACTCAAGTGAAGATCCACTCCCTCTCCTTCTCTTGACCAAAGGAATTCATGATTTGAGCAAGTCTTGAGCATTTCCCCCTTGATCTTGTTACTCTTGGGGGGTGGAGACTCCTAGGCGGTAGGAGTGCTCCGGTGAGGAATCAACTTGTGATTTGTCCCCCGGAAAGTTTGTGAAGGTTTGGAGGCCACCTCAAGGTCTACCACTAGTGGTTGGGAATCGCCTTCGTGGTGATATCTCAAGGATAATAGGGTGAGCCTTCGTGGCGTTGGTGTGCCTTCGTGGTAACATCCACCTCTCTAACTATGACTAGCTTCCCTCCAAGGAAGTGAACATCGGGATACATCATCGTCTCTGTGACTTCGGTTATCCCTAACCCTAACTCCTTACTTGTGGTTTACCTTGGTCATTTTACCGCGCATTCACTATTCTTGTTGTCCTCATTATATTGTGTTGGTTACCATATCGTAGAGATTATTTAGGCCAACACTTTGTAGTCCGCAATTCATACTTCCTACTATTCTTCTATCTTGTATTTAGTGTGAATTGCTAGCTTGTAACATATCTTGTGTAAGCTTGTAGTGCTTACTTGAGTTTGCTTGTATCATTCAATTCCATATATTGTCATAAAATTTGTGTAAGCTTGTATTGCCTACTTGTGGGTGAGTGTATTATTCATTTCCATCTCTCGTGATGTACATTGAGTAAGTTTGTGTAACTTGTGCTTACTCATATCCTCGTTGTTCTCATCTTGTTTATGCTAAGTTGTTTGTGCACTTAGTGAGCCTAGTATATTTTGGATTTGTGCTTGAAAAGTATCCACTTAGTTTATTTCCGCATTAGGATATAGCCAAATCCGTAAAAGATTTTAAAATGCCTATTCAACCACCCCCCCCCCTCTAGGCGACATCGTGGTCCTTTCACCCGGGGGCTCGCCGCCTTGGCCTAAGTTGCACCAGCCAGAGCCGACTAGTAGTGTGTCGATGCCAAAGCCCTCTCTTCGCTCCAAGTCACAGCTCGCAGCGCGACTGTCCGACTGGCGAAGAGCTAAAGGCTGGAAACACCGTCCACACAAAATCCGACTAAGGAGAACGCCAACTTAGGCCTAGCCGGCTCTTCGCCTCCCCTCTCCAGTTGCTCAGCAGTCGGCAGGCCGGCTTCTCGCTTGATTAGCTACACTCTACGCGGCTAAAGTAACTTGCCCGTTCTGAAGAACGACCAAGTCCCTGACCCAGCCACAGACAGGAGAGCAGCTGTCCGGCTGGCAAGGAGGCGGCCAAGAGAACATGGCAGGGGAAAAAGGCAAAGAGAGAAAAGCAAATTCGAACAAGAACCCAGCAACACATGCAATAATGTGGGGATTTAAACTTATATACATTGCAAAAGGCCCAAGGCCAGCATTCATTAAGTTTAAACACACACCCAAGTGGGTGGAACTTTGCATAAATAACATTGTTCTTCAAGCACAAAGACAGAAAACTTGAAAAGAAGATAACAGGCCGCTTAGGCAGACGACTCCTCGGGCTGAATAGGCTGGTTAGCAGCAGGCACAGCTCTGGCTGGCGGGGCCTCCGACTGCAGGGGATCAGCTCGGCTATCAGCAACGGCTGACAAAGTCTCCGTAGGTCGCCAGTTGGCACCGGGTCGGGCTAGTTCCGGCTGGTCGCTTCGCCATCTGGAGCAATGTAGCTGCTGTCCTCACCCTCGACGCTCTCGTCGCCTTCGTCGCTGGAGGCGATCTCCTCCGCCGAGTCCTCCCCGTCCGCCGGGTCAAGACCGAAATAGGAAGGGGGAACGACAGCGCCGCCGTCTTCCCGCTCCAGGAAGAAGGCATTGACATCGGTGTAGTCGGCGATGGCAGACGCCCGGATGGTGATGTTCTGGCTCTCCGCCACAAGCTCAGGCAACGCCTCCTGGCGAAAGGTCGTCAGCTACAACATGCGCACACCGGGGTACCAGGCCCTGACAAACTCCAGTGCCTTGGCGGCGCCGGCTCGTGTGGCAGAGATTCTCCAGGCATCAAGCTGCTGCACTGCCACCTCCAGCCAGTCGGCCATCCGACTAGGAGTCTGCGGAATCGGATTACCCGGCCATAAGGCCTCCAAGACCTGAGCCCTGGCGTGTTGAAGCCAGCGGAGCAGGCGACACGTCGGCTCCAGGCGCATCCTGACGGCCGTGAGCTGCTCGCCCATGGTCTAAGGCCGATTCTGAGGAATCTCCTTGCCCTCACGCCGGTTCGCCTCGTGCTCAGCCTTGATGGCCATGCAGACGGCAACGGAGTAGCCCGGGAGGAACTCTGCACAAAGGAAGGCGGCGGTGTTAGAATACGGCCCCCGACAGCAGTCGGTGAAGAGAAGTCAGAACAGAAGAAAAAAGAAGGGAGCTCACTGTCCAGCATGTACTCGATCACGGAGTAGCCGTCATCAAGGAGCCTCTCCCTCTCAAGCCAGCTCGAGAACTCAGTCTCGAACTCGGCCTTGAGCTCCGCCTCGTCCGCCTCCGGCTTCTGGACCTGTTCCGTGTGCCGCAGGGCCTGCTCTGCTAGCTCCTTCTCCAGCTAGTCGCGCGCAGAGGCTGCTTGGCCATGCTCCTGCCTCATGGCCTGGAGTTGGCCCTCAAGGTCGGCTGCATGCTGGACCAGCTGGGCGTTGGCCGCTACAAAGAGAAAAACAAGCAGGCGGCATCAATTATCTACTTCAACAAAAACCAAAACAAGCTACCAGAGAAGATCCGGCCCTACTGCTCAGCAGACGGCCCGAATTTCAGGGGCTACACCTAGTGGGTGCGCTGGCACGCCCCCATTGAAGAACAGCGTACTCACCTCAGCTCTGAGCCAGGTCGGAAGTCCGGGTGGGGAGCGTCTACTTCTGCACGTTGTACATGGCCACCCGCATGTTGTGGAGGTCCTTCAACAATTGCAAGCATTTCAGCAAAAGAACAAAATGCCTTGGAGTTCCAACCCGCCTGCTCAGCAGCCGGCTCAAAACTCGGGGGCTACACCCAATGGGTGCGCTGACGCGCCCCCATGGGGAAATTGCAAGAAGAAGAAGCGAAAAGGAGAAATACATACCCAGACGGCCATCCGCGTCGCCAGCATGTCGTCCCTCGCCCTCAGGATGGAGGTATGCTGGGTGAGGAACCAATCCTCCATCTCCCGCGCCGCCCAGTTCAAGGCGCCGAGGCCGGGTTCCTCCACCCGGACCGAGGAGACGGTGCTGGTAGACCCAGCACCAGCCCTCCGCGAGCTCGTGGACGCGGTGTCCATCTGCCACCTCAGCTCTGACGCCGCCTGCATGGTGCGCTGGCGCGCAGGGGCGTGCACCATCAGGGCCCAACATGCCGTATGGCTGGTGCCGGCTGGTGGAACCTCCGGCTGGGCACGCTCGCCGCCTCCTCGCCCGCCGGCAGCCGGCTCGTGCTGGTTCCCTCCATCTCAGGAGCGACGGTGTCGGGGATCTGCGTCTGGTTCAGCGCCACCTCCGCCTCTGGCCGGCCGAGGGGATGGTCTCTGGGATCCTGCCACCAAGTAGATCTGCCTGGGCCTTCCTCGCCGCCTCTGCCTGGGACTTCTGTGCAGCCTTCGCCTCCGCCTCCGCCTCTGCTTGCGCATCGGCCCGCGCCTTCCCATCCGCCTCCTGCGCCTCGTGCGCCTCCCGTGCGTTCTTCTCCCGTGCCTCCCGGAGGGCGGCGGCCAGATCCGGACGCCGAGTGTCCGTCGAGCCGTCCACCGGGTCCATCACCGAGGCAGACGAAGCCCGTGAGGTGGTACAGGCCACCCTGTTCAACAGAAAAGCAAAGATGAAGAAACACCCATGTCGGTGTCAAAACCGACGGATCTCGGGTAGGGGGTCCCGAACTATGCGTCTAAGGCTAATGGTAACAGGAGGCGGGGGATACGATGTTTACCCAGGTTCGGGCCCTCTCTATGGAGGTAATACCCTACTTCCTTCTTGATTGATCTTGATGATATGAGTATTACAGGAGTTGATCTACCACGAGATCGTAGAGTCTAAACCCTAGAAGTTAGCCTATGATTATGATTGTTCTTGTCCTACGGACTAAACCCTTTGGTTTATATAGAAACCGGAGGGGGCCAGGGTTACACAGAGTCGGTTACAGAGAAGGGAATCTACATATCCGAATTGCCAAGCTTGCCTTCCATGCAAAGGAGAGTCCCACCTGGACACGGGACGAAGTCTTCAATCTTGTATCTTCATAGCCCAACAGTCCGGCATAAGCATATAGTCCGGCTATCCGAGGACCCCCTAATCCAGGACTCCCTCAACCCCAAGAAAGAAGAAAAGTACAAAGCCAGAAAAGGCGGACGTGCCTACCCGGATGTGAGCGGCAAGGGCTTGGGCCGCTTCTGGCTAGTGGCCGCCCTTTGGGCCTCCTGCCGCTTGGCGGCCTCCGCCTGCTTGGTGGTATCCGCCCTCTTGGCCTTCTTGGTCGGGTTGCTGTTGTACCTGCCCCCTGGCGGCGCTTGTGCCTGATAGGTGCGGCCGCTAGCTGCGGCGTTGAAGCACCGACTCCTCTCTCTGCGCCCCCTCCAGGAGGGCGCTTCTCGTCGTCATCTTCGTAGTCGTCCGGCCAAGCCCGGATGTCTCCGACTCCTCCTCCGCCTCCTTCGAAGCCGCCTGCTCTGGGGTCATCTGATCCTCCTCCACCTCCTGTAGAGCCGCCTGCCTCGACGCCGCCATCTCCTTCGGCGCCTCCTCCGGCAACCTCTTCATCACCACCTCCCTCCATGGCGGTCGTCCCTAGCTCGGGGTCCTTGATGTCATTGTCCTCGCGGTCCAGCATTCACTCATGACCAGGAGACGGTCAGCCTTGGCCCGGGAAGCACTGCACAAGAGCCGACTGGTCAAGTCGGAAGAACAAGAAATGCAAATAATGAAGCAGTCGGATCCGACACGTACCACGGAAGGAGGATTGGCCCGACTGTAGGGCTCCTTGCCGATGTGCCACTCCGCATCGTTGAGCTTGTAGTTGGTGATGTCGTTGACATGGAGGGCCACCTCCCCCTCGGCATCTCCTTCGTCGACATCCGGCAAGGATCTTGGCGGCCGCTCATCTCAAAAATGAGGTGCGGTCAGAGCTGGAGCGGCAAGACCCGGTGCATGATGAAGCCGACCACCAAATCGGCCGGCTGGAGGCCATCCCGACCGGTCATCTCCTCCAGCCAGACGAGGACGCTGATGATGTTTAGAGGCAGTGGCTTCTTGGGCGCTGGTGCTGCCAGTTGCCGCGTGATCCAGTAGGCGGCCCCGGCTTGTAAGAAGGCAAGTTGATGTAGTCTACATTCCTGAGATTTTGGACGTAGAATAAGGACCTCTGCCAAAGCTTGGCCGACTCGTGTAGAGGAAGCAGAGGGAAGCGTGTGCCGATTCCTAAACGCCGCACGGCCATGCACGCCCTGCATGGAGCCGGCTCGTCCTTCGTCGCCATACCGACCTTGAGGTAGAAGAATCTACCCCACAACTCGATAGTCGGCCGCACGCCGAGGTACCCCTCGCAGAGGGAGACGAAGGCAGAGATGCACACCACCGTGTTGGGGGTGAAGTGGTGTGGCTGAAGCTGGAAATGGTGGAGGAACTCCTGGAAAAAGGCGGAGGCTAGGAGCGCGAAGCCGCGAATGAAATGGGCGTGGAATACTATGCACTCACCGAGCTCCGGCAGCGGTGAGGTCTCCAGCCCGGGGATGCGCATTCCCACATGGTCGGAGTGAGGAATCCTCCGTGTTGCACGGAGGAAGTTGACATGATCTTGATGGATGGTGGAGCCCATCCACCCACTCTTCGCCATGACGCCGAGCGGCGAAGACGATCTCGTTGGCAAAGAGAGAGAGAAGGCCGCTGCGGCGAAGAAGACCTGCCATCCCCAAATCCAGGACAGAACGTGCCCACAGTGTGGGCGTACCAAGCGGACACCCCTACCCTGATGTGGCACTGTAGCCATGCGGTACATGACGTGCTTACTTCAAACAGGGCCATGCTGCCACGACGGGCGGTCGGTGTGGCCCGCAGATGGTGGGCCCCACCTGTCCGCGTATCGCCAGAAGGCGGCAAGGCTAGAGCAAGTAGCTACAAGGGGACGTCGACTCCTAGCAGGTGGCCGTCCCTCCCCTTGGAGTCTGTTCACCATTAGCCTAAAGGGACAGGGTGTGGCTATAGTAATCGCCCACCAGGCGGCGGTACTCTAGCCATACGCCCCCCGACCAAGCTTTTGTCATCAGAGGCAAGTCTATAGTATAGCACAGTCCTCCTGGCCTGCAGGCGGCAGGCCCTACCTGTCGGCCGAGTTCACGGCAGTCGGCGGGGCCCACCAGGCGGCGGGCCCCAATTTTCGACAGAGAAGCCGGAGCCTAGAGACACTAACGGTCGGGTCCTACAACCAACCAGATTACAATTGTACCCCTAGGGGGTAGGCCTATATAAACCCCCCAGGCTCACCCATGCAAAGGGTTGAGCACACTAGCCACCATACACCCACATAGCTAGGGAAGGAGCACCGCTAGCTTTGCCTTCTTCTTCCTCTAGCCGAATCAGCTCAAGGATCACCCTTGTAGCCACTCTATTTGATCATAGTCATGCATAAACCCCGCATAGTAGGACTACGGGTGTTATCTCCTTGGAGATCCCCGAACCTGGGTAAGACCCAGCGTCGTTTGAGGTCTTGCCTACTCCTGCTTCTAGAGCCTGACAACGCACTCCTGTCCCCACACATGATAAGCCATCCCTTGGCATATGTCAAGGAAATACCACGACATAGGGCGAAGAGGCGGTTCAGGGGGCGCCCGAGGTGGGCAGCACCCACCAGGGCGCGTCTGGTCCTCCTGGCACGCCTTGGTGGGAGTTGCTCCCCTCGAGCAGCCCCCCCAGGTGCTTCCTTGGCCCACTGGCTTTCTTCTGGTCCATAAAAAATCTTCAAAAAGTTACGCGATGTTTGGACTCCGTTTGATATTGATTTCCCACGATGTAAAATACAAGCAAAAATAGCAACTGACATGGGCACTGGGTCAATAGGTTAGTCCCAAAAAATGATATAATTTGCTATAAAATAATTGTAAAACATCCAAGAATGATAATATAATGGCATGAATACTTAATAAATTATAGATACGTTGGAGATGTATCAGCATCCCCAAGCTTAATTCGTACTCGTCCTCGAGTAGGTAAATGATAAAAGAAATAATTTATGAAGTGCGAATGCTAGCAAAGTGCATAAGGTTGATCAATGATAATTTCAATCACTTTTCCTAGCATCATAACAACAACTCTTTCTCATAAAATTTCTCACGTTATAGTAGCAACCAATTCACATGTTAAGGTTCAAAAAATGAATCCTCTTGAAACTCAACAACCTATGTTCTCAATCACCAAGCAATTGCAATTCAACTTATTCAACAGAGTCTAAGTAAGAGCTCCACATACTCAACCATCATATAGTCTTCTACGATTGCTAACACTCGCTGCATACACATGAGCAAAACGTTTCAACTGGACACATGAAAGATAGGGGCTTATAATTTTGCCTCCCAACGTATTCACCTTTGGGTGATGTCAACAATAATAACTCATGCTATCCATATCCAACTGGATATATGTGCCTAGATCTTTCCTCGCCACATGATGCTTGCCAAAGGAGACAAATAAAAAGGAATAGAGAGAAAAACTTTGACTCTTGCATGAAAGTAAATACATAAAAGTAAAAGATAGGCCCTTCGCAGAGGGAAGCAGAGGTTGCCATGCGCTTATTTGGTTGTATGCTCAACCCCTTAGTGCAAAAGAATGTCACGTTATATTGCCCCTTATGACAGCAACCTTTATTATGCAGTATGTAGCTTTTATTCTTTGCCATCACAAGTTCGTACAACGCTCAATTTTCTCTTACACTAAATGATCTAACACTTTTAGAAGCAATTTTTATTGCCTTATTGCACCGATGACAACTTACTTGAAGAATCTTGCTCAATCCTTAGGTAGGTATGGTGGACTCTCAAAACAAGATTTGGGTTTAAGGGTTTTTGGATGCACAAGTAGTGTCTCTACTTGGTGTGGAATTTTTGGCTAGCAAAGATAGGGGGCAAGCACCACATGTTGAAGGATCTATGACAATATAACTTCTATGTGAATATGAACAAACATAAATCATTATGTTGTCTTTCTTGTCCAACGTCAACAATTTTGGCATATAATATTTTGATGGGGGGCTCACAATCACAAAAGATTTCTAAGATAGTGTATTTGCATGTGAAAGTTCTCTTCCTTATACTAATTATTAATGAATTGCTTGTATGACCAATATTGTGATTGTCAAGCCTCAAAAGATTTCACTTTCTAAACCCAATGTGAAGCTACCACTAGGCATAATATGATTTCAACTTCATGACATTCAATTTATTCAATAATTCACTCATAGGATATAAGTGAACCACTAGAGCAATTCCATAGAAAAGAGCTTCATTGACGGGATGTGAATGTCGCTTACCTAGCCTCCCTGGCAACTAATTGAGGACTCTATTTTATTTAAAAACTTTCAGGTCTAAGTATTTTATGAAAACAGCAAGCAAAATGGAAAAAAATGACATTCTAAGAATAGCACAACTCATGTGAAGAAGCAAAAACTTAGGCTCAACCGATACTAATCGATAATTGTTGAAGAAGAAGGGTGGGATGCCTACCGGGACATCCCCAAGCTTAGATGCTTGAGACTTCTTGGAATGTTAACTTGGGATTCATTGGGAATCCCCAAGATTTAGTTTTTATGTCTCCTTAATTCCTCTTATATCACGGTTTCCCTAAATCTCAAAAGCTTCATCCACACAAAACTCAACAAGAACTCATGAGATAAGTTAGTATAAATCAATGCAAAACCTCATCATTCTCTACTGTAGAAAATTACTAAAATTATTATTCAACATTTCATACTAAATGTCTCTGCATATTTAATAGTCCTATCCTCAAATAGAATCATTAAACAAGCAAACATATGCAAACAATGCAAACATAACAGCAATCTGCCAAAATAGTACAGTCTGTAAAGAATGCAAGATTCATAATACTTCCCTAACCCCAAAAATTATGAAACAAACCACATACTTTATAAAATTTATCAGTTCCTATTTTGCAAAACGTTTCATCAATTTATCACATTCTTACTTTTCTAGGGAATTTTTCAAACAACGATGAACTTTCTGTTTTGAAACAGCAACATGTAAACTTGCAAAATAAGCATGGCAAAGGCTAGCATTGCCACTTTTATTGAAATAAAAGATGCAAAACATTATTCTAAATAACAGCAATCAAATCCTAACAAAATAAATTTACGCTCCAAGCAAAACACATATCATGTGACGAATGAAAACATAGCTCCAAGTGAGGTTACCGATAATGTTGGAGATGAAAGAGGGGATGCCTTTTGGGGCATCCCCAAGCTTAGTTTCTTGGATCTTCCTTGAATATTACCTTGGTGTGCCTTGGTAATCCCCAATATTAGGATATTTTCACTCATTATTCTCCTCATATCGACATCTCATCCAAAACTTGAAAACTTCAATCACACAAAAC
This sequence comes from Triticum dicoccoides, assembly GCF_002162155.2. Lineage (NCBI taxonomy): Eukaryota > Viridiplantae > Streptophyta > Magnoliopsida > Poales > Poaceae > Triticum > Triticum dicoccoides. The sequence goes on from NC_041387.1 coordinate 490,840,059, forward strand.
TTAACGGAACTTTGTGAGATAGGTTACTATGATAAAGAGCAAACCATTTCACTTTTGTTACTGTCAAAGAAAAGATTCATAATTGTTTCCACACAATGCCTACTATAGCATATCATTTCCACAATTTATATTGAGCAATATAAGCCATAGAAACTAGAAAACAAGCAAATTATGCATTGAAAACAGAATCTGTCAAAAACAGAATAGTCTGTAGTAATCTGTAATCAAACCATACTTATGCTACTCCAAAAATTATGAAAAACATTGGAACATGATCAGTTTGTATACTAATCTTCTGCAAAAAGAATCAACTCAAAAGCACTCTTCTGTTAAAAATGAGAGTTATTTTCGTGAGCTTAAAAGTTTCTGTTTTTCGGCAAGATCAAATCAACCATCACCCAACATGATCCCAAAGGCTTTACTTGGCACTTTATTGAAAAAAAAGACAATAAAACATGATTACTACAGTAGCCTAATCATGTGAACACACAAAAACAGTAGGTAAAAGTGTTGGGTTGTCTCCCAAGAAGTGCTTTTCTTTAATGCCTTTTAGGCTAGGCATGATGATTTCAATGATGCTCACATAAAAGATAAGAATTGAAACATAACAAGAGCATCATGAATCACATGGCAAGCACATTTAAGTCTAACCCACTTCCTATGCATAGGGATTTAGTGAGGAAACAACTTATGGGAACAAGAATCTACTAGCATAGGAAGGCAAAACAAGTGCAACTTCAAAACTTTCGACATAAAGAGAGGAAACTTGATATTATTGTAATACCTAGAAGCATATGTTCCTCTCTCACAATAATTTTCAGTAGCATCATGAATGAATTCAACAATATAACTATCACATAAAGCATTCTTTTCATGATCCACAATCATAGAAATTTTCTTACTCTCCACATAAGCAAATTTATTCTCATGAATAGTAGCGGGAGCAAACTCAACAAAATAACTATCAAGAGATTGAAAATTAAAATCATGATGCCAAGTTTCATGGTTATCATTATTCTTTATAGCATACATGTCATCACCATAATAATCATAGATAGAAACTTTGTTATCATAGTCAATTGAAGCCTCATCCAAAATGGTGGATTCATCTCTAAATAAAGTCATGACCTCTCCAAATCCACTTTAATCATTATAATCATAATAAATGGGAGGCATGCAATCATTATAACAAATTTGCACATCAAATCTTGGGGTGCTAAAAGTATCATCTTCATGAAACATAGCATCCCCAAGCTTATGGTTTTGCATATCATTAGCATCATGGATATTCAAAGAGTTCATGCCAACAACATTGCAATCATGCTCGTCATTCAAAGATTCTATGCCAAACATTTTATAGTTTTATTCTTCTAACAATTGAGCACAACTTTCCAATCCATCATTTTCAAGAAAGATATTATAAAGATGATGAATAATATGATGCAACCTTAATTCCATTTTTATGTAGTTTTCTTTTACAAACTAAACTAGTGATAAAACAAGAAACTAAAAGATTCGATTGCAAGATCTAAAGATATACCTTCATGCACTCACCTCCCCGGCAACGGCGCCAGAAAAGATCTTGATGTCTACTACGCAACTTTATTCTTGTAGACACGTGTTGGGCCTCCAAGTGCAGTGTTTTGTAGGACGGTAGCAATTTTCCCTCAAGTGGATGACCTAAGGTTTATCAATCTGTGAGAGTTGTAGGATGAAGATGGTCTCTCTCAAATGACCCTGCAACCAAATACAAGAAATCTCTTGTGTCCCCAACACACCCAATACAATGGAAAATTGTATAGGTGCACTAGTTCAGCAAAGAGATGCTGATAAAAGTGTAGTATGGATAGTAGATATGAGTTTTTGTAGTGCGAACAATAAAAAAGACAAGGTAGTAAATGATAAGACGGAGCACAAACGGTATTGCAATGATGAAATGAGGCCTAGGGTGCATACTTTCACTAGTGCAATCTCTCAACAATGCTAAGATAGTTGGATCATATGATTATCCCTCAAAGTGCGATGAAGAATCACTCCAAAGTTCCTATCTAGCGGAGAACATAAGAATAAATTGTATGTAGGGTACGAAACCACCTCAAGGCTATTCTTTCCGTTTGATCTATTCAAGAGTTCGTATTAAAATAACATAAAGCTATTCTTTCCATTCGATCTATCCTAGAGTTCGTACTAAAATAACACCAAAGCAAATTCATATTCATAATACTCAATCCAACACAAACAACTCCAAGAGTGCCCCAAGATTTCTATCGGAGAAACAAAGACAAGAACGTGCATCAACCCCTATGCGTAGCTACCCCAATGTCACTATCGGTGTCAAAACTGGCGGATCTCGGGTAGGGGGTCCCGAACTATGCGTCTAAGGCTAATGGTAATAGGAGGCGGGGGACATGATGTTTACCCAGGTTCGGGCCCTCTCGATCAAGGTAATACCCTACTTCCTGCTTGATTGATCTTGATGATATGAGTATTACAAGAGTTGATCTACCACGAGATCGTAGAGGCTAAACCCTAGAAGCTAGCCTATGATTATGATTGTTGTTGTCCTACGGACTAAACCCTCCGGTTTATATAGACACCGGAGGGGGCTAGGGTTACACAGAGTAGGTTACAGAGAAGGAAATCTACATATATGCATTGCCAAGCTTGCATTCCACACAAAGGAGAGTCCCATCCGGACACGGGACGAAGTCTTCATTCTTGTATCTTCATAGTCCAACAGTCCGGCCAAAGTATATAGTCCGGCTGTCCGAGGACCCCTTAATCCCGGACTCCCTCAGTAGCCCCCAAACCAGGCTTCAATGATGATGAGTCCCGTGCGTAGATTATCTTCGGCATTGCAAGGCGGGTTCTTCTCCAAATTCTCTAGAGTACCTGTTGTAGCGAGCAGTGTCCGGCTTCCCATCAATGTTGCACTCCTCGGCTTCTGTGCTTCAATAATGGCTATCTCCACGTGTCGAGCGGATGCGAGAAGTCGGGGCATTTTTTCATTTGCCACCCTAACCATGCAAGTAAATCGTCTATTTAAAGAGTTGAGGATCCTCAGATCCAAATCACACCATCTCCTCCCAGCGAGTATCCATCAGAGCGTGCTCGGAAAAATCCATCCCATCATGGCTGGTCGTCGCAGCTCCTCCTCCCGCTCCCGTAGCACCAAGCCAGGCGATTGGGAGAAGTGTTCCGCTCCTCATAGTCGATGGTAGAGATGCAGACCCACGGGTTTCTCCCGCCCGCCTACATGGTCCCCGTCCAAGCCGGACTATCCACTTATAATGGTGGGGAGCAAGCGGAGAGTTCCCCCAACCCATCCAAGGGGCAGCGGGTATGCTTTCTCCCCTATTTGCTGAGGGGACTTGGATTTCCAATTCATCCCTTCCTTCGCGGGCTCCTGGAGTTCTACGGTCTCCAGCTGCACAACTTTACTCTAGCCTCCATACTGCATATCACGGGTTACATTGCCTTCTGCGAGCTATTTCTGGGCTGCGAAGCTCATTTCGAGCTATGGAAGAGGCTATTCTGCCTTGTACCCCGTACTCAGGAGGGGTCGATATATCAAATGGGCGGAGCCGAGATATGGCGCATCGCCGAGACCGGATACCTGTTTGGTACTCTGAAGAAGGCATCAGAAGACTGGCCTTCGGAGTGGTTTTACATGGAGGACGTCCCTCTTCCGGACCCTATTCGGTTGGGCCTTCCCGAGTTTTCAAATGCCCGGTTGAAGAAATGCCACAGCTGGCGCCCCCGGAGCCCCCAGGAGGAAGATAACAGAGAGATTCTTTTTCTAATGGACAGGATAGAGACACTGGCCAAATCAGGACTAACAATAATTGAGGTTATGTCCGTATGTATAATGCGGGGAGTGCAGCCACTTCAATATCGAGGGAAACCCATGCGGCACTACAATGGAGAAGACGACGCCACCCGCTGCGGCCGTAAAGGTCCGGACTCCGCCGCCGCTCTGGCAAAAATATTGTCTGATTTGTTCAAAGGAGAAGAAGAGGAGTTCATCCATATTAAGCCACGGGATGGATTCTCCATGTACAACTCCCCAAGCTGGGTAAGCTACTATCTTTTATTCCAGTCTTTCCCATGTTCTCTAGCACAAACATTTACCTTGCTAATTCGTAGCAGGAGTTGCGCAAAGCTATGAGGGATGTTCGCAGCCCGTCTCCACAGCCAGAGGACCCCAACCGGGCCCTTGACCCCGGACTCAAAGAAGATCCGAACACATTTGTTGAGCTCGTTGTCGGTGTCAAAACCGGCAGATCTCGGGTAGGGGGTCCCAAGCTGTGCATCTTAGGATCAATGGTAACATGAACACGGGATTTTACCCAGCTTCGGGCTCTCTTGATGAGATAATACCCTACATGCTGCTTGATTGACTATAATGAGTATAGGGGTTACAAGAGTTAATCTACCTCGAGATCATATGTTATGGTCTAAACCCTAGAGGTATGATGAGTAATGTCATAATCATCTATCGACTAGCCTGGCCTCGGTTTATATAATGTACCAAAGGCCTAGGATAACAAGAGTCCTAGCCGAATACGCCGGTGGGGGAGGAGTCCTTGTCTTGATCACCAAGTCTTGTGGAATCTTCCTTGTATGCGGCAACTGTCCGAACTGGCCCATGAGTAAATGGCCATGGGGGTCCTCAGCCCAATCTAACTGATCGGGAGACGATGTGGTGAGTACCCCCTAGTCCAGGACACCGTCAGTAGCCCCCTGAACCGGTCTTCAAGTTGGGGACGCTCCTCGATTCTTCCGAACTGTTCTTCATCTTCAGTCATCGGTCTTGAAAACTGGTTCAACAAATCTTCTCATCTTCGATCTTGAGGATCGCGAAGTAAATCCTAAGAGTTTACATGTCGGGTATCCGAGGAGCCCCTTTAAGTTTTTGGCCTTTATCAATGCCTTGTTATTACTATGCCACACCCCGGGTTTGAAGTTATTCCCGGGCGGCAGTGTTCTCTTGCATCCGAGCTCCAACGCCGGATTGCATTCGAGGTATCTTTTGCAGCCAAGCACCAACGTCGGACTGCTTCCGAGCTCGAACGCCGGAATGTATCCGAGCTTCAACGCCGGACTGTGTCCAAGCTCCAACGCCGGACTATATCCGAGCTCCAATGCCAGAATAGATCCGAGGTGTCATAGATCACCTTGGTTCAAAAAAGTTGAAGGACTTTAGCTGAGCTTAATGCCGGGAATGCCCTCTACGGAGCTAGCCACTAGCGTCCGAGCTTTATGCCGGACTGCTTCTGGGGTGTCTATTGTAGTCGAGCACCAACGCCGGACTGTATCTGAACTCCAACGCCGGACTATGTCCGGGATGCACCTGAAGGAAAACATGAAACCGCTGATCCTAGTAGCCCCTGAGACTCAGGTCGATGCGCGAAATCGGCCTGAGGATCAACTCCTAGCTCGGCAGCATACATAGGAATAGAAATGCGGTGTGCAAAGTCCTCGAGACTCAGGTTGGGTGCGGCCGACCAACCTGAGGATAATAATCTCCTCAAAAACTATATTACACTTTTAATTTTCTGCATTGGATTGCCAATGCAGTAGCCCCCGAGACACTGGTCGGGTGGCAACACCAGATTAGGGGATCGATGTGCCCTATTAATATTTGTAAATAATAAGCCCGAAGCCTAGTAGCCCCCGAGCCTTAATGCGAGCACGGGAGGCCGAATTAAGGATCAATATCCATAGTAAAATCACAAGTTATGTTTAATGACTCTATGTATCCAAGTACTTGATGTCATTAATGCTCGGATCCGCATTGTACAAAACGTTGATGACCGACCATCGGCTTCAACATCCTTGGCCAGCAGCCGAGGAGGATTTGTCCTACTTTATAAAGCCTTTATGAGGGCTAAGATTTATGGCAAACAAGGCAATCCGGCCATACAGTTTTATAAACAAAGGTACGCAGAGAGACATGTTATATTATTGTTTAATATAAGAAACATCGTCCAAAGAAAATAGTCCCGCTATCGGTTCCTTTCTTTGGGTTGTCATGCTAAGCATGATCATGAAACCTCAACTCCGATCAATGTGGGAGGAAAATACTGAGGATTTAGTTCGGGGAAAGCTTCCAAACTTTGTGGTTTAAATGAACCAAATTTTTACCTCCGTTGTGACCGTTTATAATCTGAAAGTGGCCCATCATCGGCTTCTACCCCCTTGTAGATGCTACGCAGGGTGTTTCCGAAATAACAAAACAACCCTTAGCCGATGTATCGGTGCCCGAAGGTGGTTGTGTTGGCGGAAACGAGGCAATCAGATATGCGGGCTTTATAATTTTCACTTAGTCATAGGAGCTTAAAGTTGGGAGGCCAGCAAGTAGCCCCCTGCTTAGTGTTCGGCGACAGTCGAGGTCAAGCCGTAAACACTTCGGCCAATGTTATGAACGTCCCGTCATTTAACATAGTCATCGGACTGCTGAGCAGTTTACACTTATTGTGGTAGTTAGTTTTCGGCTTTCTCTACTGCGGTGCTTAACCATGTGAGCTGGAAGCGCAATCGCAATGGTTCTCCCTTTGCACACCTGGTCGAACAAAGCATAACATAGGAGGCAAGCACAGGAGCCGGGCAACCCAACTATTGACCAAAGACACAATTCAAAACTGATGCATATATAGCAATATCTGAGAATTTTTGCCGAATCTCTAAAGGTATGCGGCATTGCACTGCGAGACTTATGCGGAAAACACACAAATAGTTTAAAAGTGCCATAAACTTGGAAAACCAAGAAACGTTAGTGAAAACTTGATGTCCAAACAAGATCAAGTATTCGGTGCCAATCCGAAAATTGGTCTTAGAAAAACAAGGGTGCTTCTGTCGTGCTTTAACATGACACATCCTATCTCAAGACTTCAAGCGGGTCAGCCTACGGCTTCAACCTCCTATCTCGAAGGCAGAGTACTTAGGCTCCCCGGCTATTGACCACACACTCTCGTCAAAAAAAGGAGTGATAGAAAAAAGACTTTGCAGCAACTAGGAAGAAGAACACTTATCATAAAACAACTCACATAAATTTAAGAGCCCCCAGGTGACTTGGGTAAAATAATTTTATGTTATAATGATTGTGCGTACCGAAGTACTTATATCATATTTGTGTTCACCCAAACTTTGAACGCGTCTTAACCGACCGTCGGCTTCTCCCTCTTTGGTCAAGGACCGAAGAGTGTTATGTACTCCACCTGTCGAGAATATCTACGGTGTTTCCGATAACCAGGCAATCAGGCCATAAGGCTGTAACAGACAAAGCGCACTCAGGGAACTTACGCTATATTACTAACAAAGTGTAAGAAGAATCTTCGAAGAAAATAGTACCCCAACCGATATTTTTTCTTCGGTTGCTCATTATTATTATGAGACTTGTGCAATAGATTTTTTGTACTCATGAGTTCTGTTGTGTGCCGACCATTGTTGAAAACAGTAAGAGCGCTAGCTTTCGGCTTCACCCAGTCTGAGGTCCGGCTGGGATGAACCGATCGTGACAATCGCAGAGGTGCTCCCTTTACTCCCTAGCCGAACAATTGGGAATGTAGGAGTAAGCACAGGAGCCAGGCAACCCAGCTTGCAAGTCACTTAAGTCAACATGGTGCATATTGTGGCGTAATACACGAACAAGGAACAAAGCCGTACAAGTATAATCATAGGAAAGAGGAAAAGCTCCATCAAGGGAGCCCCCAAATAAATGGGGTATTTGAATATGTGCGTCACAAACAAAGTTTTGACAAGGAACTTTGTCACAAACAACTTTGTGCAAAAATTATAATGCTTGGTCGAACCGAACAAAATTTAAAACTAAAAGTTTTTGAGCATGAGAGCAACTTAGCTGGTTAATGTGTTCGGTGTTGATGACGCAATTCGGGCTTGTGGCGGGACGAAGATGCCCATTGAACCGACAAGGTTTGCAGTCCTCGGCATGGCCGAGGTCCCAGCCCCCAGGCCCGAGGTGTCCGAGCAAGGAGTTCGGCATTCCAGAGTAGTGACCACGTAACACGGTCAAAATCGATTACCTGCACAGATAAAACAGTGCGGTCCAGGAAATAATAATAATGTATACAATCCTTGAATAATTGCTTTACGCGAGAATAATTTATTTAAAGAGATGTGGCCTGGTGCTGAAGCCAATGTCGATGCAGGGCGTCGGCGTGACGCAGTGAAGGCGTGACAAAGCCTGAATTTGCAGGGTGGTCTGAGTTTCAGTTGCGGCATTCGCCGAACTGTGTACGGAAACTGACCGAACCACCCCGTGACCATTTTTAATGTGGCCTCCATTTGATAGACCTGTGTACAGATGATGGAACAAATCAGAGTAATAATACTTTAAGAAGAATAAGCCCAACAAGCAAAAATTGTTAGGATTAATAGCACCTGGTTTATTTGTTGTAGTAGTCCGAAGAAAAGCGACTCCCAGAATTGGGAATCGACACACACACCCATTGCCTAATGGGTGATAAAGCGAAGGCATGACGATGCTGGCAAAGATTGGCTCGCCGAGGTAAAGCCCGTGGTCCAGCTAATGTGATGAAGCTGGACGGCCGGTGACGCTGAAGTCTCCAGAGTAAGTTGATGAAGGGATGACGAAGCCCCCAGTCTAGGCGAGGAGACGGAGCAGGTCGGTGAGGAGATGTGTCAGCTGAGGTGTTGAAGTAGTTCGGCGTGATGGACATCGGCTCGATGAAACAACGGTCCGTCCATGTCGATGCAGGTCATAGCTTGTGACGTGGTCAATGCTGGCTTGATGAAGTGACCGTGCGGTGATGCCGGTGTGCCCACTCCGTGTAATCCGTGGGGCGGCGGTGTTGGTGATGATTTACCCTTCGCGATGCCGAACTATTATTCGGCTGGCCGAGATGATGATCCGAAGAAGTTGAGCTCGGCTCAACAAAGCGACGACGTGTCTAGCGCAGGTCGGCCGTCGTGGAGTGATGTTGCCGGGCCGGTTTGACACCGGCGCGATGGTGAAGATCGTATTGTAGAAATACTTTCAATATTAATGGGATGTGTTTGAGAATAAAACACAATACCCCATACCAAAACTTCCTTCAAAAAGGATGTCCGAATTCCCGATCATAAAGAAGATGAATTCGGGTCGGATTCGTTCTCGCGCAGAAAACAGATCCGAAAAGTGATGCACTAAGTGGAAGGTTCCCAGAGTTTGGACGGTCGGATCGGGCTGAATTTTTGGCAGGTCGTAGATATGGGAATTCCGCAGACGATCAACGGTTGGATCTTCCAAAGGACGTCCGAGCTAGATGCTGGACACCCCGCTCCAAACTCGTCCGGATTCTCGTCCAGATTCAACAGGGCTCCGGTATATCGGAGATTGCCGGAGATTCCTCCATCGGAACTCGACGAAATTTTTGCAGGGTTGTTGTAGACTTGATTCCACATAATTCCACCGAAGCAATCATTTAGGCGACACTCAAGGAGGCGGTGGCGGCCGATACGAGTTTGCTGTCCAGAAAAACAGCATGGTCGCCCGAGGGCAATGTTGATGTTGAGCCCCCGAGCTCCATGGATGACTCCTCCATGATCTTGATAGAGATCGGAGTTGATGTTGATGAAGGCCCTCATCCGAACATGACGATCGGAGGTAGGGCGTAGTCCTCGGTCAAGCCAAGGTGACCAGTCGAGCTGGTGACGAAGAAACCGACGTCACAGTTGACCTGCAGTCGAGCCATTGATCCTTTCGTCGATCACACAGCGGAACTCTCAATCAAAGCACCAATGTCGGTGTCAAAACCGATGGATCTCGGGTAGGGGGTCCCAAGCTGTGCGTCTTAAGATCAATGGTAACATGAACACGAGATTTTACCCAGCTTCGGGCTCTCTTGATGAGATAATACCCTACATGCTGCTTGATTGACTATAATGAGTATAGGGGTTACAAGAGTTGATCTACCTCGAGATCATATGTTGTGGTCTAAACCCTAGAGGTATGATGAGTAATGTCATAATCATCTATCGACTAGCCTGGCCTCGGTTTATATAATGTACCAGAGGCCTAGGATAACAAGAGTCCTAGCCGAATACGCCGGTGGGGGAGGAGTCCTTGTCTTGATCACCAAGTCTTGTGGAATCTTCCTTGTATGCAGCAACTGTCCGAACTGGCCCATGAGTATACAGCCATAGGGGGGTCCTCGGCCCAATCTAACTAATCGGGAGACGATGTGGTGAGTACCCCCTAGTCCAGGACACCGTCACTCGTCGACATGACATTTTCTCAGTTAAGCCGCGATGGTGCTTTGGTGGCCATCATAGCTGACTACCCTGGCCTACTCCTTGTATCACATGTAAGTAAAACCGGAGTCCCAACTTTGAAGAAGGATTCCCTCTTTGCGCCTTACCCATCGCATATCTTTTGCATTTTACAGGGAAGGCCATCGGGACTTCGTGCCGAACCCGCGGTGACTCGTCAACAAGGAGCACCGAAGTCGGGTAGGCTTAAAAGGAAGGCGGTTAGGACCAAGACACCGTTGCAAAGATATGACTAAAAACCTGCTACGCAATTATCGTCGTTAAAATATGACCATGTCCACTGTGTCCTGGCAGAAAAAGCGCTCGTCGGACTATATCCGGAGAGCCTGCCGGCCACGCCTCCACCAGCCGGACTCCGAGGCCGGACCCAAGGGCGGAGGTCAATGCAGGGACAATGCCGGATGATCCTCCTACAGAGGATGCGGATAGATTCTCCGCTACGAACTCTGAAGTGGAGAGCGCCATGAATAATAGGCGCCGGCGGGCCACACTACGCGACCTAATTTCTCTGAAGAGGCGTTCAACGCCTTCAACTCAGGGGACGCATACATCCGAGCTGCTCAAGATGGCCTCGCCAAAGCTACGGACCAGTATGTAAAGGATATACATGTAAGAAAATTTGATATGTATATTAGTAGCCCCTGAGACTTGAAACTGTTGGCACAACTGATTTAAGGATCAATTATATGCATAGGTTCTTACAGAGAAGAATACTCAGTTGTCTAAAGAGCTGGAGGAGTGCAAAGCCCAGCTACGGGCTGCAGTCACCGGAATGGAGGAGTCCAAGAAGGCCTCATCTGGTAATACTTGTCTTGATCGAAAAGAATGTATTGACATATACCAGTTAGTATTCGGCATGCATGCAAATCTAACAATACGTTCTGCAGACAATCCCGGAGGTAATCCAGAGATCGTATCGGAGGATGAGCAACATGCTCAACGACAGCTGAAGGCTGGCAAGCCTGTGCTTACTAAGGTTATACGGGAGAAAAATAATCTCCAGGACGCGAACACCCGACTAGACGTCGAATTAAAGGATGTTCGGGCCCAGCTTGCTAACTCCGTGAAGGAGAATAAGAGGCTTCGACGCGGCATTTTTAGTAAGTGCTCTAACGAACCACTATAAGGTTCGGTGAAGAAGAGGGCTAAGAGAATTATATCTGTAGGTATGTTGACAGGTCGTCCCGAAGAGGAGATGCCCGGATCTACAGGCGATCTTCTGCAGGAGCTCTCACAACTGCACGAACAAGTTTGGCAGGTGATGCAGGGCATTGCCTAGGCCTTGTGGCCATCCACCTCCCTGCCATGAGGCATGGGGGAGCTTGTAGAGATGTTCAAGTGAGCATGGCGGCGCTTCCGATTATTGAAGATATCGGCCTGCCGACAAGGTGCAAGGGAAGCCTGGGCCATAGTGAAGACGCGATACACCAAGGCTGACCCGAACCACATGGCCGAGGTCGGACCTGTAGGGTCATATGGGAAAGAGATCCATGTAAGTCTGGTATACGACCAGGTAGCATTAGTCGCTAAGTATTCCCAACAGGATTGTAGGCTAGACAGCCTGTTGGATGGTATAGAAGAAGAGTTTAGTCATTCTAAGTTACTTTGTACTTCAAAGGACATATTTTGTCCCTGGCCAGATTGTAAATCATTTGTCTTGGCGGACCTTTTCGCTTCAACCTCTGGACCCGACAGTCTGGAGTGTATCCGAATACCCACTCGGTTATGTGAAAACCGGGGCACGCGTGAAAACCAGGCGTAGGGGTCATAAGTGCTTGAACAGACAAGTACCCAACTAGTTATGTTATATTACATGGGTAGTAAGAAACATCTTCCAGGGAGAATAGTTCCGTTAAGGGTTCCTTTCCCTGGGTGTGCATGCATTAATGTGCTTGTCCGAACTGCAAAAAATGACGCAGGATATAAGCATCTGGGGGCATGTTTTGTAATAGGTAAAATACATCTTTTTTCACCGACCGAATATTCCCGTAAGAATGCTAGCTTTCGGCTTCACCCAGTGTGAGGTACACATCCGGCTGACCCGGCAGTAACAATCACAGAGGTGCTCCCCTTAGGCCCTAGCCGAATTAACGGGAACGTAGGGCATAAACACAAGAGCCAGGCAACCCAGCTTGGCCAAATCTTAAGTCATATCGATGCATATAGTGGTGAAAGAAGGCACATATGGAGAAGTGACGCATATGTGGTGGGCATAAAGCCCAGAAGACAATTATATTAAGCTTATGTATAAGAAGCCCCTAGGTATGTTGAGTGCGCATAGCATGGCAGGAGTGTGCGGTCAAAGCATACTTGAGGCTTTTAAGGCTATATATATAAAAAAAGAAGAGAGAGAGTATATAATTTAAAAAAGGAAGACGGAGGTAAGGAGACAAACACAAAGTTCGGCACTAGGCGTGGAATCTTTGGAGTCTGGCCGCGTTCCATGGATTCGACTCAAGTCGATTATCTGATGCATCTCGCAGACGGTACGCTCCTCTGGTGAGAACTTTATCAATGATGAAGGGACCCTCCCATTTGGGCTTGAGCTTGTCCTTTTTCTTCTCTGGTAGTCGTAGGACGAGTTCGCCAATGTTATAAGTTTTGGCCCGTACTTCTCTGCTTTGATACCTTCAAGCCTGCTGTTGATAAAATGCGGAACGGGCCTTTGCGACATCACGCTCCTTCTCCAGGGCATCTAAGTTGTCTTGCCGATCCAGCTCAGCTTCTCTCTCTTCGTACATGCGTACTCGAGGTGAGTCATGGATGATACCGCAAGGTAGCACTACCTCTGCGCCGTACACCATAAATAATGGTGTGTATCCGGTTGTGCGATTTGGCGTGGTCCGCAACCCCCATAGTATGGAGTCGAGCTCCTCGACCCAGTGCGTATCTGATTTCTTCGAGGATCGCACTAGTCTGGGTTTAATGCCGCTCATAATAAGACCATTTGCTCGTTCGACTTGACCGTTTGTTTGGGGGTGATAGAAGGATGCATAATCGAGCTTTATGCCCATTTTGCCACACCAAGCTTTCACCTCATCGGCTGTGAAGTTTGAGCCGTTATCGGTGATGATGCTATGAGGGACACCGTAATGGTGTACAACCTCGGATATGAAGTCTATCACTGGTCCGTACTCAGCCGTTTTAACTGGTTTGGCTTCTATCCATTTGGTGAATTTATCGACCATGACCAACAAGTATTTCTTCTTATGGCTTCCTCCTTTAAGGGGTCCAACCATATCGAGCCCCCAGACCGCAAAGGGCCAAGTTATGGGGATTGTTTGGAGAGCGGTAGGTGGCATATGGCTTTGCTTTGCAAAAAGCTGGCAACCGACGCAATGTTGGACAAGGTCCTGTGCATCTGCCCAGGCTGTCGGCCAGTAGAAACCTGTACGGAAGGCCTTGCTTACGAGCGTCCGAGCTGCGGCATGGTGGCTGCCGAGTCCAGCATGAATTTCGGCCAAGAGCTGCCGCCATTCCTCTTCGGAGATGCATCTTTGGAGCACTCCAGTCGTGCTTTTCTTATAAAGCTCTCCCTCGTGGACTTTGTAGGCTTTAGAGCGTCGCACAATGCAACGTGCCTCATTTTGGTCCTCTGGGATTTCTTGCCTGTTTAAGTAGGCTAAGAAGGGTTCTGTCCATGGGGCGATGACAGCCATAATTGCGTGGGCCGAAGGTGTTATTTCGGTGGCGGAGCCTCCGATTATGTCAGATTGTTCGGGATCTGGGGTTGTGTTTGGATCCGAACTGGTATTGCCGGTATCCCCTTCCCACACCACGGATGGCTTGAACAGCCTTTGCAAAAAGATATTAGGTGGGACGGGGTCGCTCTTAGCACTAATGCAGGCGAGGATATCCGATGCTTGGTTGTTTTCTCGGACCACGTGGTGGAATTCGAGCCCCTCGAACCGAGCTGACATTTTGAGGACGGCATTGCGGTAGGCCTCCATTTTTGGGTCCTTGGCATCAAAGTCTCCATTTATTTGAGATATTGTGAGGTTTGAATCCCCACGCACTTCTAGGCGTTGAATGCCCATGGAGACTGCCATCCGGAGACCATGCAACAGGGTTATATATTCGGCTGCATTGTTGGAATCTGTGTATAGTGTTTGGAGTACGTATTGGACTGTATCTCCGGTGGGGGATGTCAGGACAACGCCTGCCCCTAGACCGGCCAGCATCTGAGAGCCGTCAAAGTGCATGATCCAATTGGAGTACACGCCGTACTCTTTAGGGAGTTCGGCTTCTGTCCATTCGGCGACGAAGTCAGCCAGTACTTGCGACTTAATGGCTCGCCGTGGTTTGTATGTTATGTCGAACGGGAGGAGCTTGATAGCCCATTTAGCAACCCGGCCTATGGCATCGTGGTTATTTATTATGTCATTGAGTGGTACTTCGGAGGCCACCGTGATTGAACACTGAGGGAGTCCCGGATTAGGGGGTGTCCGGATGGCCGGACTATGACCTTTGGCCGGACTCCCGGACTATGAAGATACAAGATTGAAGACTTCGTCCCGTGTCTGGATAGGACTTTCCTTGGCGTGGAAGGCAAGCTTGGCGATACGATATGTAGATCTCCTCCCATTGTAACCGACTCTGTGTAACCCTAGCCCTCTCTGGTGTCTATATAAACCGGAGAGATTTAGTCCGTAGGACGAACAACAATCATACCATAGTCTAGCTTCTAGGGTTTAGCCTCTCTGATCTCGTGGTAGATCAACTCTTTTACTACCCATATCATCAATATTAATCAAGCAGGAGTAGGGTTTTACCTCCATCGAGAGGGCCCGAACCTGGGTAAAAACATCGTGTCCCTTGTCTCCTGTTACCATCCGCCTAGACGCACAGTTCGGGACCCCCTACCCGAGATCCACCGGTTTTGACACCGACATTGGTGCTTTCATTGAGAGTTCCTTTGTGTCGTCACCTTTAGGCCCGATGGCTTCTTCGATCATCAACCACGACGCGGTCCAGGGTGAGACTTTTCTCCCCGGACAGATCTTCGTATTCGGCGGCTTTGCACTGCGGGCCAATTCGCTTGGCCATATGGAGCAGATCGAAAGCTACGCCCCTGGCCATCAGGTCAGATTTGGAAATTTGAACTACACGGCTGATGTCCGCGGGGACTTGATCTTCGACGGATTTGAGCCACAGCCGAGCACGCCGCACTGTCACAATGGGCATGATCTAGCTCTGCCGCCGGACAGTGCCCAGAGCGCCGCTCAGGTGTCCGCTCCGACCCTTAGCTCGGAGCCAACTACGCCGGCCGAGGACGGGTGGCTAGACGCCGCCTCTGGGGCTACAATATCTACGGCGATCGAGCCGAATACCAGCCTTGTCCTTTGTGAAGCTCGTGACTCCAAGGTGTCGGACTCCTTTCCGGACTCCAAATCTTCCGCACCCCTTCTGATCGAACCCAATTGGGCTCCGATCATGGAGTTCACCGCCGCGGACATCTTTCAGCACTCGCCCTTTGGCGACATCCTGAATTCACTAAAGTCTCTCTCTTTATCAGGAGAGCCCTGGCCGGACTATGGTCAACAAGGTTGGGATGCGGACGATGAAGAAATTCGAAACCCACCCACCACCCACTTCATAGCCACTGTCGACGATTTAACCGACATGCTCGACTTCGACTCCGAAGACATCGATGGTATGGACGCCGATGAAAAAGACGAACAAGAATCAGCGCCTATAGGGCACTGGACAACCACCTCATCTCACGATGTATACATGGTGGACACACCTAAAAGAAACAACGACGAGGATCAAAGGGGCGCAACGAGGGATCATTCCCTCGAAAAGCAATCAAAGCAGCGGCGGAAACGCCGCGCCAAACCCCACCTCGACAGAGATCCAGCCATAGAGCAGGATGAACCGGCGGACGACAAACATACCATCGAGCAATCGTCCGAACAGGGCAACTTGGAGAAACAAACCAAACATCCCGTCCCCGGCAAAGATAATAGTCCGGACAAACTCACGCCGGACAAGTTGCTGGAGAAGAAGAACCTCCACCAAAGGCTCGTCGCCACTGCGCATAGCCTGAAAAAGCAGAAGCGGAAGCTCAAAACAGCGGAAGATGCACTCAGAATTAGATGGGACAGAGTACTCAACACCGCACACAAGTACGGCGACAGTCACCACACAAAGAGCTATCCGATGCGAAAAGTACTACCGGAATTTGATGAGGAGGCCTTAGAGCCCCCACGTTCAAAAAACAAGGAAGCCACCAGGTCGGATAGACGACCCCATGACCGACATCGAGCAGCAAAGGGCGCCGCACTCAATCCGGCGCGCGATCCGCACAAGGATTCGCATCAAAAAGACGGCCCAATTAGATCTACCTACGGGCCAAGAAAGCAAGCTCTAGTGAGCAATGCAATGCAACAAATACCCGAACATCGCGACACACCCAAATACAGGGGCGCCGCACATCCCCTATGTTTCACCAATGAGGTGCTGGACCATGAATTTCCAGCGGGATTCAAGCCCGTAAGCATAGAGGCATACGACAGAACAACAGACCCTGGAGTCTGGATTGAGGATTATATCCTCCACATACACATGGCTAGAGGAGATGACCTCCACGCCATAAAATACCTACCCCTCAAGCTCAAAGGGCCAGCCCGGCACTGGCTTAAAAGCCTTCCCGAAAACACCATAGGAAGTTGGGAAGAGCTCGAGGACGCTTTTAGGGCAAATTTTCAAGGGACATATGTCCGACCTTCGGATGCAGACAATCTAAGCCATATAACTCAACAACCCAGAGAGTCAGCCCGGAAACTCTGGAACAGATTTCTTACTAAAAAGAATCAGATAGTTGACTATCCGGACGCTGAAGCCTTAGCAGCTTTCAAACATAGCATTCGGGACGAATGGCTCGCCAGACACCTCGGCCAAGAAAAGCCAAGAACAATTGCCGCACTGGCAAGCCTCATGACCCACTTTTGTGCAGGAGAGGATAGCTGGTTGGCAAGAAGCAGCACCAGCGACCCAAGTACATCCGAAGTCAGAGATGGATACGGGAAACCGCGCCGTAGCAAGGAACGGTGCCGGTTCAAGGATAACAACCTGAAGAGCACGGCAGTCAATGCCGGATTCAAGAGCTCTCGGCAGAATCAAAAAAAGCCGCCCCCCAAAGATAATAGGGACGAGCTATCTAACCTCAACAAAATCTTGGACAAAATATGTCAAATCCATAGTACTCCTGGGAGGCCTGCAAACCACACCCACAGAGATTGTTAGGTCTTCAAGCAATACGGCAAACTCAACGCCGAACACAAGGGGCTCGACATACCAAGCGAGGATGATGACAAACCCCACAAGCAGAACATCGGAGAACAAAAGAAGTTCCCACAAGAAGTCAAAACAGTAAATTCACTTCATGTGACAAAAGGGAAAAACAGAGTGTCGCCCATGGAGATATGCGCCATACGGCCTGTCCCAGAGGAGTCCCGCCACTAGTTGTTACAACCAATCACCTTCGATCATCAGGATTACTCTAGAGGTATCCGGAACGTAGGCTGGACTGCCATGGTCTTAGATCCTATAATTGACGGACTCCACTTCACACAAGTCCTAATGGACGGCGGCAGTGACCTAAACCTACTATATCAGGACACAATACGCAAAATGGGGTTAAACCTAGAAAAAATTCACCATGGCAACACTTCCTTTCAAGGGGTCACGCCAGGCCCAGATACCCATTGTATGGGTTCCCTCTCGTTAGAAGTTATGTTCGGCTCCCCCGACAACTTCCGAAGCGAAAAGCTAACCTTCCATATCGCCCCATTCATAAGTCGCTATCAAGCACTACTAGGACGCGAAGCTTTCGCCCGCTTTAACGCAATACCGCATTATGCATCCCTTACACTCAAAATGCCCGGTCCACGAGGCATCATCTCATTAAAAGGAAGTATCAAGTGTTCCTCAAGCGCGGATGATGGTGCGGCTGCCTCGACAGCCGCACACTAATCCAGCTTTACTAGTTCGAGCACCTAAACAGGTCGTTAAAGACCCCGGACATGGCTCAACAAGTCCGGCGTAAACATACACAGGCTTAACAGCCGCATAACCCTGTACAGGGGGCTCCGCGCGTTTACACCAGGAGACAATAAAGCTCACTTCTACCCATTTTTCTGTATTATACCTTGTTTGTTTTAAATTGCTCACACGATTGTCTTCCACTAAGTTCCTCTCTTTTGCAGACGAACACCGTGCTACACCCGTCCAGGATACGGCACAACGGAGACACAGGCGCAGACGTGCAGTAGGGACCCGTTTCAAGGATTCTTTTCAGATTAAGACCCTGCCTAAACCTTTCTTACTGTCTCTTGTTGATAACATCCCCTGGTTTTTTGCTATAACCGAGGAGGAGGCTGGCGTCTTGGCATGTGGCCACGCCGGAATTTTGCACGTACCTGGACACCAGGGGCTTCTTACCAAGGGCTTTTGTTCGGCCCGCTTTCATAAAGACCAAATACCTTAGGGAGTGTTTAGCGTCGCGAGTTTGGCCTTATATGCATCAGCTCCGAATCATGTCTTTGGTCAAATGTTGGGTTTGCCCGGCTCCTGTGTTTTGCTGCCTTACGTTCCGCTCAATCGGCTAAGGCGGCACCGGGAGAACTACTGCGATTGTGCCCCGGTTCGGCCAGGCGAGCACCTCAGTAGAGAAAGCCGAAAACTAACTATCATGATATAGCGAGAGACTAGTCAACCACTCGATGACTTGCCGGAATCTTTAGGATTCCTCCGCATTAACGAAGGGCCGTTTCCCGGTCAGGCACACACGCGTCCCGAATTCGGGCAAGCGCGGTGCCCCTAGGGGCTATTTAGTAGCCCCACTGTCAAACTCCTATGGCTAAGTGAAAGTGATAAAGCATTATAGTTTGGTTGCCTAGTTCGCTGCGCTATCACCTCCTTTATAGGACCAAGACGTTGGATCAAGTGTGAAAATGTGCCTTCTACGAACACCCCCGCATTATATGCGTGGGGGCTGAAGCCAACGACTGCCATCTTTCAGGTTATATACACATATACATTAACGGCCGCACATGAGGCATTCTAATTCTTGAAAGCACAAGTATAAAAAGCTTTTATATTCCATCAAAACATTGTTTTACAATAGCACATGTTATTCGAACACAACATCCTTCGAGCACTGCGTCTCTATTAAACGAGCACCCTACAGAACTTCCTCAAAGTAGTGCTTGGCAGGTACCTGGCTTTCGTCCGAATCCTAGGATGCAACAACACTGGCCTTCATATCCGCCCAGTATGTTTTGACACGGGCAAGAGCCATCTGTGCACCCTCTATGCACGCTGACCTCTTCATTGCATCAACATGCGGCACCGTACCAAGGAACTGCTGCACCAAGCTAAAATAACTCTTCGGCTCTGGCCCTTTAGGCCACAGACGACTCGCGACATACCTCATGGCGAGTCCGGATAACCTGTTCAGCTCCGCCCAAGCGGCCAAATGGTCGGATACCGATAGTGGGCGCTCTGGATTGTGGAACTGCGACCAAAAAAGTTCTTCCAATTCATGGTCACCTAGACCCCGGAAGTGTTCGGTCGCGTTCGCGGCACTCGCCGCCAAATCCAGATAAGTGTTCGCCGCCCTCCACTTCCGGTCTAACGGAGCGTACTTAGGATCCCCGAACTTCATCCGCAGCATATAGGGCTTTCCGGCCACGATATCTCTGGCCTGACGTAGCTCCTCCTTCATAGCTCTCATTGCAGAGCGAGTATCCTTGGCCTCGGCAGTGACCTTTTCTAGGTCCTTCTGTGCCACCCTATCTTCTTTTTCAAGAAGCTTACAACGGTCGGCAGCATCCTTCAATTTTACAGCCATCTCGGCCATTTCTTTCTTGCTCTGGCAGTGAGCAGCCTGTTCGGCTTTTAGCTCTTCAACCGCTTTAACGGCAGCCGCATCGCTTTTCCTCGCTTCCTCCTTGTCTCGGGCAAGTTCCGCCCGAAGGTTCTCCACGGCAGCGGCACCATCTGCATTAAGCACATATGTTATAAGGTACGAGCATCAAGCTCCTCTTATCAGATGTCTTTGGAGACATTACATACCTTGTGCCTCATCAAGCCGCTCATTTACAAGCGCGATGTCGGCATCTGCCACGTCAAGTTGCCGCTTTAGCTCGGCAAATTTATCAGTCCGGCTAACCACCGAACACCTCGCCACCTACATAGGAAAGGCGACATATTATACCTGAGATTATGATCCTCTGTGCGTCGTCATTTTTTGACAACACACAGGGTCTCATGGGCTACTATCTATATAGGGCGCATTTTATATATGCGGCTCTGTCAAAAGGTACATCTTTTCACGTACCTCGAAACCTGTTAGTAAACTCCTGGCGGCCTCGTACAATCTGCTTTCCACGGATGAAATCCCTCTAATCACCATGTTCATCAACACAT
This sequence comes from Triticum dicoccoides, assembly GCF_002162155.2. Lineage (NCBI taxonomy): Eukaryota > Viridiplantae > Streptophyta > Magnoliopsida > Poales > Poaceae > Triticum > Triticum dicoccoides. The sequence goes on from NC_041387.1 coordinate 490,860,786, forward strand.
GGTGTTCTTCTGAGATAGACGCTCGCCCAAGCAGATCCTTCAGCCCCTCCGACCGTGCACCGAAAGGTGCCGGACTAGTCCGACGACCTTTTTCAAAGTCCGGATTTGGAGAAACCCTCCAAGACAACACCTCGGGGTCGCCTGCCTCACAAGACGGTATAGCTGGGGGAGGCATTTCGCTCTCCATCATCTCCGGACGGAGATCCCCTGAAGATGAGCTCTGCTGAGAAGGGTTGAGATCCGAACTACAAGGTAAAATTTTGGTTATCTTCCTCAGAAATAAAACAGGAATATCACTCATTTTTAAACCCCTCTCTTTACTTACGGCTCGGTGGAGAGCTGATCCCCTTGGGAGCGCAATGCGGCCGGGGCACTCTCCGGCGCCAGACCCTCTGATGAAGATTTCTTCCCCTGCTTTGAGGCCATTGCCTCCGGGTCTTCAGAGGCGTTCCTCTTCTTTCCCTGGATAGAAGAGTTCTCGATTTCTCCCTTCCTGACAGCCTCCTTCACGGAGGCGGTAGCTTCTTTATTCCCCTCTTCGCCTTCTTCAATAGGTGCAATCTCCCGCATCCTGGTCAACACGGGATCCGGCATGGTCTCAGGGAGGGGGGCCGGACACCTGATAAGCTTTGCTTCCGCTATCCACTCCTGTTTAAAGGATATCTCTTTTAAAGGCAGTTTTATGATAAATGTACGGATGGTGTGTCCGGGTACGGGGCTACTTACTTGAGTATCCGAACGATTGCAGCTCAGACCTGCATCCTCGGACAAGTCCGGACACCTTGCTTGTGATCCGAAGAAAAATTTGTACATCTCCACAGGCGTCGTGCCCATAAAGTGTTGGAGAGCTCGTGGCCCTTCTGGATTAAATTCCCACAGGCGGAGGGGGTGACGTTTGCAGGGCAGTATGCGGCGAATCAGCATAACCTGCGCCACTACGGCCAAATTGATATCTCTCTCTCTAGGAAATCTCGAACGCGTCCCTACAGCAAGGGCACGTCCTTGGACGGCCCCCATTTAAGCCCTTTATTGACCCATGATGCTAGTCGTGGTGGGGGACCCGAGCGAATAGCAGGTTGCGCCACCCACGTGGTGCCCCTGGGAGCTGTGATGTAAAACCACTCTCGTTGCCATAAGCCGAGCTCCTCTTGAAAAGAGCCCTCGGGCCATGGAGCATCGGCAATCTTGCTTATAATAGCACCTCCGCACTCAGCGTGCTGCCCCTCGATCATCTTCGGTTCTACCTTGAAGGTTTTAAGCCACAGCCCGAAGTGAGGAGTAATATGGAGGAAGGCCTCGCACACGACAATGAACGATGAGATTTGGAGGATGGACTCCAGAGCTAAGTCATGAAATTCCAGCCCATAATAAAACATGAGCCCCCTCACGAAGGGATCAATCGGGAAGCCTAGCCCCCGAAGGAAGTGAGATGTGAACACCACACTCTCACCGGGCTGGGGAGTGGGAATAGCCTGCCCTTGAGCAGGCAGCCTATGCGAGATTTCGCCGGTCAGATACCTGGCATCTCTCAGCTTTCGCACGTCTTCTTCCGTATCGGAGGAAGGCATCCACCGGCCTTGGAGGTCGGAGCCGGACATCATCGAAGGTCCGAAGCGCCTGAATCTGGAGCTTTGGGTGTTGGAACTCGAGGCGAGAGGCGGATTTGATTGGATTAAAAGAAAGGAGTCGAGCCTTGTGTTGGGGAACGTAGTAATTTCAAAAAAATTCCTACGCACACGCAAGATCATGGTGATGATATAGCAATGAGGGGAGAGTGTTGTCTACGTACCCTCGTAGACCGAAGCGGAAGCATTGACGCAACGTAGAGGAAGTAGTCGTACGTCCTCTGGTTCAACCGATCCAAGTACCGTTACTCCGGCACCTCCGAGTTCTTGACACGCGTACCGCTCGATGACGCACCCTCGATCTCCGATCCAGCAGAGGCGCCGAGGGGGAGTTCCGTCAGCACGACGGCGTGGTGACGATCTTGATGTTCTCCTATTGCAGGGCTTCGCCTAAGCACCGCTACAATATG
>NC_041387.1:490863871-490906326 GCF_002162155.2 Triticum dicoccoides
CAACATTCAGATCCGTATGTATCTTGCAAATCTCTATGTCTCCCACTTGGACTTGGTCCCGAATGGAATTGAAGCGTCTCTTGATGTGCTTGGTCCTCTTGTGAAATCTGGATTCCTTTGCCAAGGCAATTGCACCAGTATTGTCACAGAAGATCTTCATTGGTCCCGATGCACTAGGTATGACACCTAGATCGGAAATGAACTCCTTCATCCAGACTCCTTCATTTGCTGCTTCAGAAGCAGCTATGTACTCCGCTTCACATGTAGATCCCGCCACGACGCTTTGTTTAGAACTGCACCAACTTACAGCTCCATCGTTTAATAAAAACACGTATCCGGTCTGCGATTTAGAATCGTCCGGATCAGTGTCAAAGCTTGCATCGACGTAACCATTTACGACTAGCTCTTTGTCACCTCCATATACGAGAAACATATCCTTAGTCCTTTTCAGGTATTTCAGGATGTTCTTGACCGCTGTCCAGTGGTCCACTCCTGGATTACTTTGGTACCTACCTGCCAAGCTTATTGCTAAGCATACGTCAGGTCTGGTACACAGCATTGCATACATGATAGAGCCTATGGCTGAAGCATAGGGAACATCTTTCATTTTCTCTCTATCTTCTGCTATGGTCGGGCATTGAGTTTGACTCAACTTCACACCTTGTAGCACAGGCAAGAATCCTTTCTTTGCCTGATCCATTTTGAACTTTTTCAAAATTTTGTCAAGGTATGTACTTTGTGAAAGTCCTATTAAGCGTCTTGATCTATCTCTATAGATCTTGATGCCCAATATGTAAGCAGCTTCACCGAGGTCTTTCATAGAAAAACTTTTATTCAAGTATCCCTTTATGCTATCCAGAAATTCTATATCATTTCCAATTAATAATATGTCATCAACATATAAAACTAGAAATGCTATAGAGCTCCCACTCACTTTCTTGTAAATGCAGGCTTCTCCAAAAGTCTGTATAAAACCATATGCTTTGATCACACAATCAAAACGTTTATTCCAACTCCGAGATGCTTGCACCAGTCCATAAATGGAACGTTGGAGCTTGCACACTTTGTCAGCACCTTTTGGATCAACAAAACCTTCAGGTTGCATCATATACAACTCTTCTTCTAGAAATCCATTCAAGAATGCAGTCTTGACATCCATTTGCCAAATTTCATAATCATGAAATGCAGCAATAGCCAACATGATTCGGACAGACTTAAGCATCGCTACGGGTGAGAAAGTCTCATCGTAGTCAACCCCTTGAACTTTTCGAAAACCTTTTGCAACAAGTCGAGCTTTGTAGACAGTAACATTACCATCAGCGTCAGTCTTCTTCTTAAAGATCCATTTATTCTCAATGGCTTGCCGATCATCGGGCAAGTCAACCAAAGTCCATACTTTGTTTTCATACATGGATCCTATCTTAGATTTCATGGCCTCTAGCCATTTTGCGGAATCTGGGCTCATCATCGCTTCCTCATAGTTCGTAGGTTCATCATGGTCTAGTAACATGACTTCCAGAATAGGATTTCCGTACCACTCTGGTGCGGATCTTACTCTGGTAGACCTACGAGGTTCAGTAGAAACTTGATCTGAAGTTTCATGATCAATATCATTAGCTTCCTCACTAATTGGTGTAGTTGTCACAGGAACCGGTTCTTGTGATGAACTACTTTCCAATAAGGGAGTAGATACAGTTATCTCATCAAGTTCTACTTTCCTCCCACTCACTTATTTCGAGAGAAACTCCTTCCCTAGAAAGGATCCGATTTTAGCAACGAAAATCTTGCCTTCAGATCTGTGATAGAAGGTGTACCCAATTGTCTCCTTTGGGTATCCTATGAAGACACATTTCTCTGATTTGGGTTCGAGCTTATCTGGTTGAAGTTTCTTCACATAAGCACCGCAGCCCCAAACTTTGAGAAACGACAACTTTGGTTTCTTGCCAAACCACAGTTCATAAGGCGTCGTCTCAACGGATTTTGATGGTGCCCTATTTAACGTGAATGCGGCCGTCTCTAAAGCATAACCCCAAAACGATAGCGGTAAATCGGTAAGAGACATCATAGATCGCACCATATCAAGTAAAGTACGATTACGACGTTCGGACACACCATTTCGCTGTGGTGTTCCAGGTGGCGTGAGTTGCGAAACTATTCCACATTGTTTCAAATGTAAACCAAACTCGTAACTCAAATATTCTCCTCCACGATCAGATCGTAGAAACTTTATTTTCTTGTTACGATGATTTTCTACTTCACTCTGAAATTCTTTGAACTTTTCAAATGTTTCAGACTTGTGCTTCATCAAGTAGATATACCCATATCTGCTCAAATCATCTGTGAAGGTGAGGAAATAACGATATCCGCCACGAGCCTCAACATTCATCGGACCACATACATCTGTATGTATGATTTCCAACAAATCTGTTGCTCTCTCCATAGATCCGGAGAACGGTGTTTTGGTCATCTTGCCCATGAGGCACAGTTCGCAAGTACCAAGTGGTTCATAATCAAGTGATTCCAGAAGTCCATCAGTATGGAGTTTCTTCATGCGTTTTACACCGATATGACCTAAACAGCAGTGCCACAAATATGTTGCACTATCATTATCAACTCTGCATCTTTTGGCTTCAACATTATGAATATGTGTATCACTACTATCGAGATTTAATAAAAATAGACCACTCTTCAAGGGTGCATGACCATAAAAGATATTACTCATATAAATAGAACAACCATTATTCTCTGATTTAAATGAATAACCGTCTCGCATCAAACAAGATCCAGATATAATGTTCATGCTCAACGCAGGCACCAAATAACAATTATTCAGGTCTAAAACTAATCCCGATGGTAGATGTAGAGGTAGCGTGCCGACCGCGATCACATCGACTTTGGAACCATTTCCCACGCGCATCGTCACCTCGTCCTTAGCTAATCTTCGCTTAATCCGTAGTCCCTGTTTCGAGTTGCAAATGTTAGCAACAGAACCAGTATCAAATACCCAGGTGCTACTGCGAGCATTAGTAAGGTACACATCAATAACATGTATATCACATATACCTTTGTTCACTTTGCCATCCTTCTTATCCGCCAAATACTTGGGGCAGTTCCGCTTCTAGTGTCCAGTCTGCTTGCAGTAGAAGCACTCAGTTTCAGGCTTAGGTCCAGACTTGGGTTTCTTCACTTGAGCAGCAACTTGTTTGCCGTTCCTTTTGAAGTTCCCCTTCTTCTTCCCTTTGCCCCTTTTCTTGAAACCAGTGGTCTTGTTGACCATCAACACTTGATGCTCCTTTTTGATTTCTACCTCCGCGGCTTTCAGCATCGCGAAGAGCTCGGGAATAGTCTTGTTCATCCCTTGCATATTATAGTTCATCACAAAGCTCTTGTAGCTTGGTGGCAGTGATTGGAGAATTCTGTCAATGACGCTATCATCCGGAAGATTAACTCCCAGTTGAATCAAGTGATTATTATACCCAGACATTTTGAGTATATGCTCACTGACAGAACTGTTCTCCTCCATCTTGCAGCTGTAGAACTTATTGGAGACTTCATATCTCTCAATTCGGGCATTTGCTTGAAATATTAACTTCAATTCCTGGAACATCTCATATGCCCCATGACGTTCAAAACGTCGTTGAAGACCCGGTTCTAAGCCGTAAAGCATGGCACACTGAACTATAGAGTAGTCATCAGCTTTGCTCTGCCAGACGTTCTTAACGTCGTCAGTTGCATCAGCAGCAGGCCTGGCACCCAGCGGTGCTTCCAGGACGTAACTCTTCTGTGCAGCAATGAGGATAATCCTCAGGTTACGGACCCAGTCCGTGTAGTTGCTACCATCATCTTTCAACTTTGCTTTCTCAAGGAACGCATTAAAATTTAACGGAACAACAGCACGAGCCATCTATCTACAAACAAACATAGACAAGCAAAATACTATCAGGTACTAAGTTCATGATAAATTTAAGTTCAATTAATCATATTACTAAAGAACTCCCACTTAGACAGACATCTCTCTAGTCATCTAAGTGATTACGTGATCCAAATCAACTAAACCAAGTCCGATCATCACGTGAGATGGAGTAGTTTCAATGGTGAACATCTCTATGTTGATCATATCTACTATATGATTCACCCTCGACCTTTCGGTCCCCGTGTTCCGAGGCCATATCTGTATATGCTAGGCTCGTCAAGTATAACCTGAGTATTCCGCGTGTGCAACTGTTTTGCACCCATTGTATTTGAACGTAGAGCCTATCACACCCGATCATCACGTGGTGTCTCAGCACGAAGAACTTTCGCAACGGTGCATACTCAGGGAGAACACTTCTTGATAATTAGTGAGAGATCATCTTAAAATGCTACCGTCAATCAAAGCAAGATAAGATGCATAAAGGATAAACATCACATGCAATCAATATAAGTGATATGATATGGCCATCATCATCTTGTGCTTGTGATCTCCATCTTCGAAGCACCGTCGTGATCACCATCGTCACCGGCGCGACACCTTGATCTCCATCGTAGCATCGTTGTCGTTACGCCATCTATTGCTTCTACGACTATCGCTACCGCTTAGAGATAAAGTAAAGCAATTACAGGGCGTTTGCATTTCATACAATAAAGCGACAACCATATGGCTCCTGCCAGTTGCCGATAACTTCGGTTACAAAACATGATCATCTCATACAATAAAATATAGCATCATGTCTTGGCCATATCACATCACAACATGCCCTGCAAAAACAAGTTAGACGTCCTCTACTTTGTTGTTGCAAATTTTACGTGGCAGCTACGGGCTTAAGCAAGAACCAATCTCACCTACGCATCAAAACCACAACGATAGTTTGTCAAATAGACTCCGTTTTAACCTTCACAAGGACCGGGCGTAGCCACACTCGGTTCAACTAAAGTGAGAGAGACAGACACCCGCCAGCCACCTTTAAGCACGAGTGCTCGTAACGGTGAAACCAGTCTCGCGTAAGCGTACGCGTAATGTCGGTCCGGGCCGCTTCATCTCACAATACCGCTGAACCAAAGTATGACATGCTGGTAGGCAGTATGACTTATATCGTCCACAACTCACTTGTGTTCTACTCGTGCATATAACATCAACGCATAAAACCTAGGCTCGGATGCCACTGTTGGGGAACGTAGTAATTTCAAAAAATTTCCTACGCACACGCAAGATCATGGTGATGATATAGCAACGAGGGGAGAGTGTTGTCTATGTACCCTCGTAGACCGAAGCGGAAGCGTTGACGCAACGTAGAGGAAGTAGTCGTACGTCCTCCGGTTCAACCGATCCAAGTACCGTTACTCCGGCACCTCCGAGTTCTTGACACGCGTACGGCTCGATGACGCACCCTCGATCTCCGATCCAGCAGAGGCGCCGAGGGGGAGTTCCGTCAGCACGACGGCGTGGTGACAATCTTGATGTTCTCCTGTTGCAGGGCTTCGCCTAAGCACCGCTACAATATGACCGAGGTGTAATATCGTGGAGGGGGGCACCGCACACGGCTAAGGAACGATCAATGATCAACTTGTGTGTTCTAGGGTGCCCCCCTACCCCCGTATATAAAGGAGGGAGGGAGGAGGTGGCCGGCCCTAGGGGGGGCGCGCCATGAGGAGGGGGAAACCTACTCCAAGTAGGTTTCCCTCTCTTTTCCTTATCTTATTTGGAGGGGGAAGGAAAGAGTACTAGTATTAGGAAGTAGTACTAGTAGTAGTAATAGGAAGAGGGGGAAGGAGAAAGGAAAGGGGGGGCCGGGCCCCCTCCCCAATTTGGATTGGGCTTGGGGGGGCGCGCCCCCCTCCCTTGCTCCTTCTCTCTTCCTCCTACATGGGCCCAATAAGGCCCATATACCTCCCGAGGGGGTCCGGTAACCTCCCGGGGCTCCAAACTTCTCCGGAACCTTTCCGGTGTCCAAATATATCCGTCCAATATATCAATCTTTATGTCTCGACCATTTCGAGACTCCTCGTCATGTTCGTAATCATATCCGGGACTCCGAACAACCTTCGGTACATCAAAATACATAAACTCATAATATAACTGTCATCGAAACCTTAAGCGTGCGGACCCTACGGTTCGAGAATGATGTAGACATGACTGAGACACATCTCTGGTCAATAACCAATAGCGGGACCTGGATGCCCATATTGGTTCCTACATATTCTACGAAGATCTTTATCGGTCAAACCGCATAACAACATACGTTGTTCCCTTTGTCATCGGTATGTTACTTGTCCGAGATTCGATCGTCGGTATCCAATACCTAGTTCAATCTCGTTATCGACAAGTCTCTTTACTCGTTCTGTAATACTTCATCTTATAACTAACTCATTAGTTACATGCTTGCAAGGCTTAGGTGATGAGCATTGCCGAGAGGGCCCAGAGATACCTCTCCGACAATCGGAGTGACAAAACCTAATCTCGAATTATGCTAACTCAACATGTACCTTCGGAGACACCTGTAGTACTCCTTTATAATCACCCAGTTACGTTGTGACGTTTGGTAGTACCCAAAGTGTTCCTCCGGTAAATGGGAGTTACACAATTCTCATAGTTACAGGAACATGTATAAGTCATGAAGGAAGCAATAGCAGAATACTAAACGATCAAGTGCTAAGCTAATGGGATGGGTCATGTCAATCACCTCATTCTCCTAATGATGTGATCCCATTAAACAAATGACAACACATGTCAATGGTTAGGAAACATAACCATCTTTGATTAATGAGCTAGTCAAGTAGAGGCATACTAGTGACTATATGTTTGTCTATGTAGTCACACATGTATCATGTTTCCGGTTAATACAATTCTAGCATGAATAATAAACATTTATCATGATATGAGGAAATAAATAATAACTTTATTATTGCCTCTAGGGCATATTTCCTTCACCTTGGTCTCTTTATAAAGAGGTTGAATACCAAGGGCCCTTCCCGTGACCGTTTGGGACTCACTTTCAATTAAGAAGTCATACCAATGGCACGGTTGGGTTAGCCATGCCTGTATTGATGAGGATCCCGGAATAAGGGGACACGATCTCTGCTTTGGCAAGACGTGCCAAGGAAACCGCCTCGCTAAACACGCTGAGGTGGGACAGTAAAACGAATAAAGGCTTGTCCGTGGCGTGATGTCACACTACGGAATACGTCAGCAGATTAGATTTGTGTAAATATTATTCTCTCTATGGTGGTATGTGGAAATTATTTTGCAGAGTCGGACACTATCCTTGTGTTCAACATCTTCTATGAAGTATTCAGAGGAGGAATCCGCCTTGCAATGCCGAAGACAATTTGTGCGCCGGACTCGTCGTCATTGAAGCCTGGTTCAGGGGCTACTGAGGGAGTCTCGGATTAGGGGGTGTCCGGCTGGCTGGACTATGACCTTTGGCCGGACTCCCGGACTATGAAGATACAAGATTGAAGACTTCATCCCGTGTCCGGATAGGACTTTCCTTGGTGTGGAAGGCAAGCTTGGCGATACGATATGTAGATCTCCTCCCATTGTAACCGACTCTGTGTAACCCTAGCCCTCTCCGGTGTCTATATAAACCGGAGAGAATTAGTCTGTAGGACGAACAACAATCATACCATAGGCTAGCTTCTAGGGTTTAGCCTCTCTGATCTTGTGGTAGATCAACTCTTGTACTACCCATATCATCAATATTAATCAAGCAGGAGTAGGGTTTTACCTCCATCGAGAGGGCCCGAACCTGGGTAAAAACATCGTGTCCCTTGTCTCCTGTTACCATCCGCCTAGACGCACAGTTCGGGACCCCCTACCCGAGATCCGCCGGTTTTGACACCGACAAACACTCTTGAAAGTAATGTCGTAGTTTTCAGGATGCCATGAAGACCGCGTATGCTATCTTTTGATAATGTGGGTACCGTGACTTGCATGGAGTGAGGATAGTGGATACATAGTATACTGGCTTTTGAAGCGGGAACTTATGTCCGTCTGTCTCTCATTCGACGAAGAGCACTATGCTTACAACCTGGTGTGTTGCAGCTATATATAACAACATAGGTTTGCTGATATTTGGCGCGGCCAGGATTGGATTGGTGGCCAAGAGGGCTTTTATTTACTCTAGTCTGGCCGTAGCCGCATCCGTCCACTTGAAGTGTTCGGTGCATCGAAGAAGGCGATAAAGGGGTAGTGCCTTTTCTCCTAATCGGGAGATAAAGCGGCTTAAGGCGTCCACGCATCCAGTTAATTTCTGGATTTGCTTGAGGTCTGTTGGGGTAGCCAACTGTGACAGAGCTCGGATTTTAGTCGGATTTGCTTCAATTCCTCTACTGGAAACGATAAAGCCCAAGAGCTTTCCGGCAGGTATGTCGAAAACGCATTTTTCTGGATTGAGCTTGATGTCGTATGTTCGGAGATTGTCGAACTTAAGCCTCAAGTCGTCTATTAAAGATTCGACGTGTCTGGTTTTGATGACCACATCGTCTATGTACGCCTCCACTGTTTTGCCGATTTGTGTTTCCAAGCATGTCTGAATCATGCGTTGATAGGTTGCACCGGCGTTTTTGAGCCCGAAAGGCATGGTGTTAAAATAGAAGGGGCCGTATGGAGTGATGAATGTCGTTGTGGCTTAATCAGACTCTGCCATCTTGATTTGATGGTATCCGGAGTATGCGTCGAGGAAACGCAATGAGTCATGTCCCGCGGTAGCATCGATGATTTGATCGATGCGGGGGAGGGGGAAGGGATCCTTAGGGCAAGCCTTATTGAGGTCTTTGAAATCGATACATAGGCGCCAGGATTTGTCCTTCTTTGGTACCATCACTAGGTTTGCTAGCCAGTCCGGATGTTTTATTTCTCTGATCAATCCGGCTTCGAGTAGCTTGGCTAGCTCTTCTCCCATGGCTTGTTGCTTGGGTTCTGAAAAGCGCTGAAGAGTCTGTTTGACCGTCTTGTATCCCTTTAGTATGTTTAGGCTATGCTCGGCCATCCTTTGTCGGATACCTGGCATGTCTGAAGAATGCCAGGCGAAGATGTCCCAATTCTCGTGCAAGAACTCTCGTAGTGCGGCATCTATTGTGGGGTTCAGCTGTGCCCCAATTGATGCTGTTTTTGTAGGGTCCGTTGGGTGGACCTGGAATTTGACTATTTCGTCTGTTGGTTTAAAAGAGGTGGACTTGGGTCGTTTGTCGAGTATCACGTCATCCCTATCCACTGTGGAGCGCAACGCAGTTAACTCTTCGGCCGCGAAGGCTTCGGATAATGCCTCCAGGGCTAGTGCGGCGGTTTTATTTTCGGCGCGAAGTGCTATGTCCGGATCACTACCTAGGGTGATGATTCCATTGGGCCCAGGCATCTTGAGCTTCATGTACCCATAATGGGGTATAGCTTGGAAGCATGTGAATGCGTCCCGCCCTAAAAGGGCGTGGTATCCACTACTGAACGGGGCCCCTTGGAATGTGATTTCTTCGGACCTACAATTTTTCGGCGTGCCGAATACTACATCCAGCGTAATTTTTCCCGTGCATCGTGCCTCCCGACTAGGGATGATTCCTCTGAAGGCCGTGCTGCTTTGCTCAATGCGGCTCTTATCTATTTCCATTTTGTTAAGAGTTTCCTCATAGATGAGGTTTAATCCACTGCCGCCGTCCATGAGCACTTTAGTAAGCCAGAAGCCATCCACAATTGGACTAAGGACCAAAGAGGCTGGTGCTCGGACTGTTCGGAATTGAGGTTCGTCACTGCCATTGAAGGTTATGGCTGTATCATTCCATGGATTTATTGTTGCGACGTGGCAGACTACGGCGAGGCTGTGGAGTGCTCGCTTATGCCTATTGTTTGAGGCGAAAGTCTCGAAGATTGTCAGTACTGTATTGTTATTCTCTGTGGGATGGTGCTCTGCGGTATTGTTGATGAGGAGGTCCTCGCCGCTCTTGGCCACCTGCCGGAGTATCCAACATGTTCTAAGGTTGTGTGTTGGTATGATGCCCGGTGTGTTGTGAATTTTGCATGGCCTATTGATCCATCCCTCCAGTACGGTTCCTCGCCCTGTAAAGGGCTTTGGCTTCTTTGTAATTGGATTGGGTGACCTGCGGGAGCACACCCTTTTAGTTCGGAAGAGGGGTTTAGTGAGAGCTGGAGAATCCTAGAATTCTGTTTGGGTTTTCCAGGCGCTTTCCATCGCACAGTACTTCTGTACTATGGCCGACAAGTCGGTGAAGTGTGCTATGTCGCAGCGACTTATGGCGTTGAGAATTCCCTTGTCCGTGCAATTTTTGCAAAAGAATGAGATTGCGTCTTCCTCGCGACAGTCCTTAACCTTGCTCATTACAAGTAGGAATATGGCCCAGAAGTGATGTAATGTCTCTTGGGGCTCTTGTCTAATGTGGGAAAGATCACTTGTGTCTGGGTGGGTTGGTAGACTTAAGCCCAAATCCTGATCCGATCTAAGAAGCAGTTAGCAAAGGAGCTCCCAATCTTGGCAGCTCGGACTCCAGGATGTCGCCCAATATTTGTGGCTCGTTGCCCGATTCTAAGTTCGGAGCCTGGGCCATGTCCTCCCGTAAACGGGTATCCGGCTCGGAGAGCTCGGTAATCTGGACATAGTTCGTCCTCAATATAGAGGAAGAATCGTTGTTTTGTTCCTCCACCACTGCTATATGATGGGTGACCGGCGGAGAGTTAATCTCCCTTTGGTCGGGTTTAAGCCCTATCCGATCATAGTCCGTAGCGACTCCTAGGGCGGCGATGCGATCCAAGAGCTCGTTTTCAGGGAGGAGAGATCTATTGGATCCATCTGCTCAGTGAATTCCAAGCTGACGTGGAGGCTGTTCTTGATGACCTGAGAAGTCATCATTGGCGTGGCGGACGAATGGGCGGCCATGACGAAGCCACCCAGCTGGAGAGTCTGGCCTATAGCCAGGGTTCCTCCAGAGGTGACGTTGTCCTTGACAACAAGGCGAGCCATCAAGCCTTATCGGGACGGCACAGTGGAACTCTCAATGAAAGCACCAATGTCGATGTCAAAACTGGCGGATCTCGGGTAGGGGGTCCCGGACTGTGCGTCTAACGCTAATAGTAACAGGAGGCGGGGGACACGATCTTTACCCAGGTTCGGGCCCTCTTGATGGAGGTAATACCCTACTTCCTGCTTGATTGATCTTGATGATATGAGTATTACAAGAGTTGATCTACCACGAGATCGTAGAGGCTAAACCCTAGAAGCTAGCCTATGATTATGATTGTTGTTGTCCTACGGACTAAACCCTCTGGTTTATATAGACACCGGAGGGGGCTAGGGTTACACAGAGTCAGTTACAGAGAAGGAAATCTACATATCCGAATTGCCAAGCTTGCCTTCCACGCAAAGGACAGTCCCATCCGGACACGGGACGAAGTCTTTAATCTTGTATCTTCATAGTCTAAAAGTCCGGCCAAAGTATATAGTCCGGCTGTCCGAGGACCCCTTAATCCCGGACTCCCTCAGTCACCTCGAGAATCCGCGAGTTGAGTGCCAAAACATATATCAAGTGAATCAATACGATACCCCATTGTCACCATGAGTATTCAATTGCAAGACATATATCAAGTGTTCTCAAATCCATAAAACTATTCAATCCGATAACAACAAAATCTCAAAGGGAAAAACTCAATTCATCACAACAAGATAGAGAGGGGAAAACACCATATGATCTGACTATATTAACAAAGCCCGCGATACATCAAGATCGTGACATCTCAAGAACACGAGAGAGAGAGAGAGAGATTAAACACATAGCTACTAGTACAAACCCTCAGCCCTGAGGGTGGACTACTCCCTCATCATGGTGGCTGCCAGGAAAGATGGCCACCGGTGATGATTCCCCCCTCCGACAGGGTGCCAGAACGGGGTCTAGATTGGATCTCGTGGATACAAAGGCCTTGCGGTGGCAGAACTTCTAATCTAGGGCTACCCCGAAGGGTTTTGGAATATTTCAGAATTTATAGGGCGAAGAGGCGGTTCAGGGGACGCGCGAGGTGGGCAGCACCCACCAGGGTGCGCCTGGGCCTCCTAGCGCGCCCTGGTGGGTGCTGCTCCCCTCGAGCAGCCCCCCAGGTGCTTCCTTGGCCCATTGGTTTTCTTCTGGTCCATTAAAAATCTCCAAAAAGTTACACGGTGTTTGGACTATGTTTGATATTGATTTCCTGCGTAAAAAACAAGCAAAAAATAGCAACTGGCACTAGGTCAATAGGTTAGTCCCAAAAAAAATGATATAAAGTTGCTATAAAATGATTGTAAAACATCCAAGAATGATAATATAATGGCATGAATACTTCATAAATTATAGATACGTTGGAGACGTATCATTGATCGGTTTTTCTCCTGTCCATAATTGCTCGTCGCAATGGACTCAAAAGTTATAGCTGGGCCGGAATTGACGTTATCTAATTGGGCCTATAGACATGTTCGAACTTTAACGGGCCCATTAAGTCAATGGGCCGTAACCAGGCCGAAAGCTCTATTGGGCCGCTATAATTGAAACAAGCCAACTATGCTCGGCCCTGTTACCTCCCGGATCATTAACATGCCGACATCGAAAAAGTGGGCAATAAGTGGGCCCACTCGATTTCATGGGTCGTTAACAGGCTGATACTAAGGTCGGGCTATATATGGCCCAACTATATTGTGGGCCTTTAGCAGGCCGAAAGAGACAGCGGGCTCGTATTGGTCATGAAGAGCATGGGCCGTTAAGAGGCCAAAACTCAGGTCTGGCTGCAAATGGCCCAACTCATTTATGGGTTGTTAACAGGCTAAAAGACACACTAGGCTGGGAATTGGCCCAACACTTAAATGGGTCACTAAAAGGCCGAAAGACGTGCATCCTAAAAATGGGCCCATCCCTTTAATGGGTCGTTGACAGGCCGAAACCACATGGGGCCGATATTGAGCCCAAATATATAGGGGGATGTTAACGGGCTCGAACCGACAATGTGCTGCAATGGTGTCAAATAGTTAATGGGTTGAATTGGATCATATTGTATGGCTCATGGTCTTAAATGGACCAGACACAAGTAGGCCCTATATGGATCGGCCTGCTAATTTTGACTAGTCGGACTCTTTCACCTAAATGGACCACTGTTGGGCCTTGCCACGTGCCAACGCATCATAGGCGCCTCCCATATAATGAGTGGATGACATCTGTCCCAGCGCTGAGCTGACACGTGGATCCTTCAACGAATGAGAATTTTACACGTGGAAAATCCCATTAGTTGGGACTGTTAACGATCAGATCCAAACTAGAACCCGATAGCTTAATGGCGACCCGTTACGGTGCATGCCATGTGTCGGTTACCCTTGACAAAACCACTTCCATGATGCGCCATTTATCATCATGGAAGTGGACACTTCCATGATGATAATTTTGGTATTGTCATGGAACACTTCTACAACAACACATGTATGACTATCTTGATTCTGTCATAAAATCGTCATGGATGTACATGCATGACAAAAAAGTGACCTACTGTGACAAACACGTATCATCATGGAAGTGGTATTTTTGTAGTGCTACCTACTATAGTAACCATGGGCCTCGTATGGGCTGTCGAATTCATGGGCCTCTACGGGCCGTATGATCGATAGGCCAAACATGGTTCACACTATTCATGGACCAATAATGAACCACTATACGGGCCGTAAACGGGCTAAAATGGGAATCGTTCATTTATGGGCCTGACCATAACGGGCCATTAACAGGCCAGTATGTATCATGGGCTTAATTCTACCGACAGGCTTAACTGGTCATTAATGGGCCAGAATAGATGATGCTATGAAAATGGCCCAATGGTTTAACGGGCCACAAACGGGTCGACTATAACCACAGGCTGAATTTGGCCCATTAGCAGAACAAGCCAGTAATGGACCGTAAGTAATCGAGGGCTGGAAAGGAGCCCGGGAATAAATGGGTCCTTACAAGGCTGAAAGATAACACGGGATGGAAACAACCCAACTAAAAAATGGGTTGTTAATGGGTATAAAGTGATATATTGTTCATTATGGGCCAGTTTCACCATGGGTCATTAAAGGGCCAAG
This sequence comes from Triticum dicoccoides, assembly GCF_002162155.2. NCBI lineage: Eukaryota > Viridiplantae > Streptophyta > Magnoliopsida > Poales > Poaceae > Triticum > Triticum dicoccoides. The sequence continues at coordinate 490,877,920 of NC_041387.1, forward strand.
ATTTACAATGGGCCACATATGGGGTAAAAGACGTCATGGGCCATCCATGGGCCGGAAGTTACAGCGGGCTGGAACTACATTGGATGGCCGACATGAGCTGCTGGGCCAATATCAGAAAGACCAGAACGGGTCATGAGTTTGCGGGCTATAAATGGGCTATATGCGAACAGGCCATTAACATGCTTTCCATGGGCCGGCCCGCTAGATTTTGACCAAGTCAAACGGGGCGACATTTTTAACCTAAATGGGCCACTATTGGGCCGTGCCACATGTTGATGTATTATAGGCGCCTCCTATCCATTGGACGGTTGACATCTGTCCCAACACGGAGCTGACATGTGGTTCCTTCGGCCAATGAGAATTTTACACGTGGAAAATAGCCATTGGTTGTAGCTGTTAACGGGTTATCAGATCCAAAACCAGACTCGATAGCTTAAAAGCAACCTATTACTGTAGATGCCACGTGTCGGTTACCCTTGACGAAAGCACTTCCATGACACGCCATTTATTGTCATGGAAGTGGACACTTCCATGATGATAATTTGAGTATTGTCATGGAACACTTGTACGACATCACATGTATTACTATCTTGATTCCGTCATAAATCGTCATGGATGTGCATGCATGACAGAAATCGTGACCTACTGTGACAAACACGTATCATCACAGAAGTGTTTTTTTGTAGTGCAAGCCTACTTAAAATAGAAGGTGAATCAAGTGCGGAGATAGATGGTAGTTCCTTACCTCCCTTCATCTTAGAGGGTACGATCTTAGTCTTAGCGTCTTTCAGATTCTTCATAGTGATAACCGGATATTCAACCCCCAAGTGAACTTAATAAATAGAGCTATGCTCCCCAACAACAGCACCAGAAAATGGTCTTAATAAACCACAAGTACAGAGGATCACAACAGTCTTTGGGGGTAGTATTTCACCCAATTTATTGATTCGACATGAGGGGAGCCAAAGAATATTTGGAAGCCTTAGCAGTTGAGTTGTCAATCCAACCACACCTAGAAAGTTATTTCTCGGCAGCAAAGTGTTTAGTAGCACAATAGTTTGATAGTTTTGATAGTAGCAATAATAGTAGCAATAGTAGCAGTAGTGATTGTAATAGTAGCAGCAATAATAATAACCTAGCAAAGATCAATATGAGAAAAGCATAGGCATTGGATCAACGATGGATATTTGTGTGGATGACATTCATCATGTAATAGTCACAACCTAGAGAGATACACAATAACTCCAATTCATCAATTCAATGTAGGCATGTATTTGGTATATAGTCATACATGCTTATAGTAACATCTTGCATGACATCTTTTGTCATCCCCTCCCATGGCAGCGGGGACCATAAGTAAATCTAAGGGATATTGAGGGCTCCTTTTTAATAGAGAACCAGAACAAAGCATTAGCACACAGTGAATAAATGAACTCCTCGAGTTACAGTCATCCTCGGAGAGTATCCCAATTGTTGTCACCTTGGAGTCTACGGATCAAAACAATAACAAGTGCATATAATTAGTAGATAGGATCAAGAACACAAATATATTCATGAAAACATAAAAGGGTTCAGATCTGAAATCATGGAAGTTGGGCCCTAGTGACAAGCATTAAGCATAGCAAAGTCATAGCAACATCAATCTCAGAACATAATGGATACTAGGGATCAAGCCCTAACAAATTGACTCGATTACATGACAAATCTCCAACTCAATCACCGTCTAGCAAGCCTACGAAGGGATTGCTCACTCCTGGTGGTGAGCATCATGGAATTGTTGATGATGAAGATGACAACGAACCCCCCTCTCTGGAGCCCCAAATGGACCAGATCAGCCTTCCCGATGAAGAACAAGAGGTGGCGGCGGCTCCGTATCATAAAATACGATGAAACTTTCTCTTTGATTTTTCTCTGCGAGACGGTACTAATGGACTTGGAGGTAGGGCAAACGAAGGCTCGAGGGGCCCACAAGATTAGGTGGCGCGCACTAGAGGGGCGCCACCTGAGCTTGTGGCTCTGTGGTGGCCCCCTCCAATATATCTTTTCGCTAGTACTTTTATATATTCCAGAAAAATTATCTGTAAATTTTCAGACCAATACGAGAACTTTTATTTGTGCACAAAAATAACACCATGGTAGTTCTGCTGAACACAACGCCAGTCTAGGTTAGTTTCATTCAAATCATGAAAATTAGAGTCCGAAACAAGAGCAAAGTGTTTGGAAAAGGAGATACGTTGGAGACGTATCAGCAGCCTCCAGGGCTCTATTGATAATATGAGCAACCTCACCACTTCCCTTCAAGGCACGTCCGCCAACATGAACATGAACTTCTCCAACTAGAGCCAAGGATGGGCTCCTGACCAGCCATCACAATGATCCCGTCGGTTTGGACTTGCAAAAGCTTAAGCTGGGGGGTGTCATCTCCACTTTTGCATCAAGATGTGATGGTATTATTTGAATAAATTGTAATGAGGTTGTACTTAAGCTCGTGGAGCTTCAAAACACTCGTGTTGGTTTGTTGCAACACTTTGCTTTTATTTGTTGTTGCCTTTGCAATTTTTTGTTTGCAAGTTAGTTTTCAAAAACCCAAGAATCAAAAATTAGAATAAGCTTTGCTCTTACTCTTTTTGCCCTCTTGGAGTTAGTTTGCATTTTTGTTTTCAAAGGAGTTGATCTATGTAGGACAACAAGGAATTCAAGAGTAAGAAAGAGAAGTGTGTAAATTCGCAACAATGAAGGTATGTCCTACGACTCCCATCTTTTGCACTTGAAATACTTAGAGTAGATGTAGTAGTATTAGTTGTCGGGGAACGTAGTAATTTCAAAAAAAATCCTATGCACATGCAAGATCATGGTGATGCATAGCAACAAGAGGGGAGAGTGTCGTCCACGTACCCTCATAGACCGTAAGCGGAAGCATTATGACAACGCGGTTGATGTAGTCGTACGTCTTCACGATCTACCGATCCTAGTACCAAACGTATGGCACCTCTGCGATCTGCACACATTCAGCTCGGTGACATCCCACGAACTCACGATCCAGTAGAACTTCGAGGGAGAGTTTCGTCAGCATGACGGCGTGATGACGGTGTTGATGAAGCTACTGATGCAGGGCTTCGCCTAAGCACCGCTACGATATGACCGAGGTGGATTATGGTGTAGGGGGGCACTGCACACGGCTAAAGATCAATGATCAACTTGTGTGTCTTGGGGTGCCCCCCTGCCCCCGTATATAAAGGAGCTAGGGGGAGGCAGCTGGCCAGGAGGAGGGCGTGCCAAGGGGGGAGTCCTACTCCCATTGGGAGTAGGACTCCTCCTTTCCTAGTAGGAGTAGGAGAATGGGGAAGGAGGATAGAGGGGGGAAGGAAAGGGGGGCGCCGCTCCCTCCTCCTTGTCCAATTCAGACTAGAGGGTAAGGGGCGCGTGGCCCTGCCTTGGCCGCCCCTCTTCTTCTCCACTAAGGCCCAATAGGCCCATTACACTCCCCGGGGAGTTCGAGTAACCCCTCGGTACTCCGGTATATGTCCGAACTTGCCCGGAACACTTCCGAAGTCCAAACATAGTCATCCAATGTATCGATCTTTATGTCTCGACCATTTCGAGACTACTCGTCATGTCCGTCATCATATCCGGGACTTTGAACTACCTTCGATACATCAAAACACATAAACTCATAATACCGATGTCAATGAACGTTAAGCGTGCGGACCCTACGGGTTCGAGAACTATGTAGACATGACCGAGACACGTCTCCGGTCAATAACCAATAGCGGAACCTGGATGCTCATATTGGCTCCTACATATTCTACGAAGATCTTTATCGGTCAAACCGCATAACAACATACGTTGTTCCCTTTGTCATCAGTATGTTACTTGCCCGAGATTTGATCGTCGGTATCTCAATACCTAGCTCAATCTCATTACCGGAAGTCTCTTTACTCGTTCTGTAATGTATCATCCCGCAACTAACTCATTAGTCACATTGCTTGCAAGGCTTATAGTGATGTGCATTACCGAGAGGGCCCAGCGATACCTCTCCGACAATCGGAGTGACAAATCCTAATCTCGATCTATGCCAACTCAACAAGTACCATTGGAGACACCTATAGAGCACCTTTATAATCACCCAGTAATGTTGTGATGTTTGGTAGCACACCAAGTGTTCCTCCGGTAATCGGGAGTTGCATAATCTCATAGTCATAGGAACATGTATAAGTCATGAAGAAAGCAATAGCAGTAAACTAAAACGATCAAGTGCTAAGCTAACGGAATGGGTCAAGTCAATCACATCATTCTCTAATGATGTAATCTCGTTAATCAAATGACAACTCGTGTCTATGGCTAGGAAACTTAACCATCTTTGATTCAACGAGCTAGTCAAGTAGAGGCATTCTAGTGACATTATGCTGTCTATGTATTCACACATGTACTAAGTTTCCGGTTAATTCTAGCATGAATAATAAACATTTATCATGATATAAGGAAATATAGATAACAACTTTATTATTGCCTCTGGGGCATATTTCCTTCAGTCTCCCACTTGCACTAGAGTCAATAATCTAGTTCACATCACCATGTGATTTTACACCAATATTCACATTTGTATGTGATTAACACCCATAGTTCACACCGTCATGTGACCAACACCCGAAGGGTTTACTAGAGTCAATAATCTAGTTCACATCGCTATGTGATTAACACCCAAAGAGTACTAAGGTATGATCATGTTTTGCTCGTGAGAGAAGTTTAGTCAACGGGTCTGTCACATTCAGAGCCGTATGTATTTTGCAAATATTCTCTACAATGCTCTGCATGGAGCTACTCTAGCTAATTGCTCCCACTTTCAATATGTATCCAGATTGAGACTTAGTGTCATCTGGATCAGTGTAAAAGCTTGCACCGATGTAACTCTTTACGACGAACTCTTGTATCACCTCCATAATCGAGAAACATTTCCTTAGTCCTCACTAAGGATGTTCTTGACCGCTGTCCAGTGATCTACTCCTAGATCAAAATTGTACTCCCTTGGCAAACTCAGAGCAAGGTATACAATAGGTCTGGTACATAGCATAGCATACTTTATAGAACCTATGACTGAGGCATAGGAAATGACTTTTCATTCTCTTTCTATTTTCTTCCATGGTCGGTTTTTGAGTCTCACTCAACTTCACACCTCGCAACACAGGCAAGAACTCCTTCTTTGACTGTTCCATTTTGAACTACTTCAAAATCTTATCAAGGTATGTACTCATTGAAAAATCTTATCAAGCGTCTTGATCTATCTCTATAGATCTTGATGCTCAATGTGTAAGCAGCTTCACCGAGGTCTTTCTTTGAAAAACTCCTTTCAAACACTCCTTTATGCTTTCCAGAAAAATTCTACATTATTTGTGATCAACAATATGTCATTCACATATACTTATCAGAAAAGCTGTAGTGCTCCCACTCACTTTCTTATAAATACTGGCTTCTTAGAAAGTCTGTATAAAACCATATGCTTTGATCACACTACCAAAGCATATATTCCAACTCCGAGATACTTGCACCAGTCCATAGATGGATTGCTGGAGCTTGCACACTTTGTTAGCACCTTTAGGATTGACAAAACCTTCTTGTTGTATCATATACAACTCTTCTTTAAGAAATCCATTAAGGAATGCAGTTTTGACATCCATTTGCTAGATTTCATAAAATGTGGCAATTGCTAACATGATTCGGACAGACTTGAGCATCGCTACAGTTGAGAAAATTTCATTGTAGTCAACACCTTGAACTTGTCGAAAACCTTTTTGCGACAAGTCGAGCTTTGTAGATAGCAACACTACTATCAACGTCCGTCTTCCTCTTGAAGATCCATTTATTTTCTATGGCTTGCCGATCATTGGGCAAGTCCACCAAAGTCCACACTTTTTTCTCATACATGGATCCTATCTCATATATCATGGCCTCCGGCCATTTCGCGGAATCCGGGCTCATCATCGCTTCCTCATAGTTCATAGGTTCATCATGGTCTAGTAACATGAGTTCCAGAATAGGATTACCGTACCACTCTGGTGCGGACCATACTCTGGAAGACCTACGAGGTTTTGTAGTAACTTGATCTGAAGTTTCATGATCATCATCATTAGCTTCCTCACTAATTGGTGTAGGAATCACAGGAACTGATTTCTGAGATGAACTACTTTCCAATTCAGGAGAAGGTACAATTACCTCATCAAGCTCTACTTTCCTCCCACTCACTTCTTTTGAGAGAAACTCCTTCTCTAGAAAGGATCCATTCTTAGCAACGATCTTGCCTTCGGATTTGTGATAGAAGGTGTACCCAACAGTTTCCTTTGGGTATCCTATGAAGACGCATTTCTCCGATTTGGGTTCGATCTTATCAGGTTGAAGCTTTTTAACATAAGCATCGCAGCCCCAAACTTTAAGAAACAACAACTTTGGTTTCTTACCAAACCATAGTTCATAAGGCATCGTCTCAACGAATTTTGATGGTGCCCTATTTAAAGTGAATGCAACTGTCTCTAATGCATAACCCCAAAATGATAGTGGTAAACCGATAAGAGACATCATAGATAACACCATATCCAATAAAGTGCAGTTACGATGTTCAGACACACCATAACATTGTGGTGTTCCAGGTGGCGTGAGCTGTGAAACTATTCCACATTGTTTTATATGAAGGCCAAACTTGTAACTCAAATATTCTCCTCCATGATAAGATCATAGAAACTTTATTTTTCTTATTACAATGATTCTCCACTTCACTCTGAAATTCTTTGAACTTTTCAAATGTTTCAAACTTGTGTTTCATTAAGTAGATATACCCATATCTGCTCAAATCATCTATGAAGGTCAGAAAATAACGATACTCGCCACGAGCATCAACACTCATTGGATCGCATATGTCGGTATGTATTATTTCCAATAAGTCAGTAGCTCATCCCATTGTTCCAGAGAACGGAGTTTTAGTTATCTTTCCCATAAGGCACGGTTCGCAAGCATCAAATGATCCATAATCAAGTGATTCCAAAAGTCTATCTTTATGGAGTTTCTTCATGCGCTTTACACCGATATGACCCAAACGGTAGTGCCACAAATATGTTGCACTATCATTATCAACTTTGCATCTTTTGGCATCAATATTATGAATATGTGTATCACTATGATTAAGATTCAATAAACCATCAACATTGGGTGTATGACCATAGAAGGTTTTATTCATGTAAACAGAATAACAATTTATTCTCTGTCTTAGATGAATAATCGTATCGCAATAAACATGATCTAATCATATTTATGCTCAACGCAAACACCAAATAACATTTATTTAGGTTCAACACTAATCTCGAAAATATAGGGAGTGTGCGATGATGATCATATCAATCTTGGAACCACTTCCAACATACATCGTCACTTCACCCTCAACTAGTCTCTGTTTATTCTGTAACTCCTGTTTCGAGTTACTAATCTTAGCAACCAAACAAGTATCAAATACCCAGGGGTTACTATAAACACTAGTAAGGTACACATCAATAACCTGTATATCAAATATACCCTTGTTCACTTTGCCATCCTTCTAATCTACCAAATATTCAGGGTATTTCCGCTTCTAGTGACCATTTCCTTTGCAGTAGAAGCACTCAGTTTCAGGATTTTGTCCAGCTTTGGGCTCCTTCACGGGAGTGACAACTTGCTTGCCATTCTGCTTGAAGTTCCCTTTCTTTCCCTTTGCCCTTTTCTTGAAACTAGTGATCTTGTCAATCATCAACACTTGATGCTCTTTCTTGATTTCTACCTTCGTCGATTTCAACATCATGAAGAGCTCGGGAATCGTTTTCATCATCCCTTGCATACTATAGTTCATCATGAAGTTCCAGTAACTTGGTGATGGTGACTAGAGAACTCTGTCAATCACTATCTTATCTGGAAGATTAACCCCCACTTGATTCAAGCGATTGTAGTACCTAGACAATCTGAGCACATACTCACTGCTTGAGCTATACTCCTCCATCTTTTACCTATAGAACTTGTTAGAGACTTCATATCTCTCAACTCGGGTATTTGCTTGAAATATTAACTTCAACTCTTGGAACATCTCATATGGTCCATGACGTTCAAAACGTCTTTGAAGTCCCGATTCTATGTCGTAAATCATGGTGCACTAAACTATCAAGTAGTCATCATATTGAGCTAGCCAAATGTTCATAACGTCTGCGTTTGCTCCTGCAATAGGTCTGTCACCTAGCGGTGCATCAAGGACATAATTCTTTTGTGCAGCAATGAGGATAAACCTCATATTACGGACCCAATTCGTATCATTGCTACTATCTTTTTCAACTTATTTTTCTCTAGGAACATATCAAAAATAAAGGGAAGCAACAAAGTGAGATATTGATCTACAACATTATTTGCAAAATACTATCAGGACTAAGTTCATGATAAATTAAAGTTCAATTAATCATATTACTTAAGAACTCCCACTTAGATAGACATCCCTCTAGTCATCTAAATGATCACGTGATCCAAATCAACTAAACCATGTCCGATCATCACGTGAGATGGAGTAGTTTTCAATGGTGAATATCACTATGTTGATCATATCTACTATATGATTCACGCTCAACCTTTCGGTCTCCAATGTTCCGAGGCCATATCTGCATATGCTAGGCTCGTCAAGTTTAACCCGAGTATTTCTGCGTGTGCAAAAACTAGCTTGCACCCGTTGTATGTGAACGTAGAGCTTATCACACCCGATCATCATGTGGTGTCTCGGCACGGTGAACTTTGGCAATGGTGCATACTCAGGGAGAACAATTGTACCTTGAAATTTAGTAAGGGATCATCTTATAAAGCTACCGCCGAACCAAGCAAAATAAGATGTATAAAAGATAAACATCACATGTAATGAAAATATGTGACATGATATGGCCATCATCATCTTGTGCCTTTGATCTCCATCTGCAAAGTACCGTTATGATCTCCATTGTCACCGGCATGACACCATGATCTCCATCATCTTGATCTTTATCAATATGTTGTCACATGGTCGTCTCGCCAACTATTGCTTTTGCAAGTATTGCTATCGCATAGTGATAAATTAAAGCAATCATATGGCACTTGCATCTTATGCAATAAAGAGACAACCAAAAGGCTCAGTTGCCGATAACTTGAACAAAACATGATTATCTCATACAACAATTTATATCTCATCACGTCTTGACCATATCACATCACAACATGCCCTGCAAAAACAAGTTAGACGTCATCTACTTTGTTGTTGCAAGTTTTACGTGGCTGCTACAGGCTTAGCAAGAACCGTTCTTACCTACGCATCAAAACCACAATGATTTTTCATCAAGTATGTGTTGTTTTAACCTTCAACAAGGATCGAGCGTAGCCACACTCGATTCAACTAAAGTTGGAGAAACTGACACCCGCCAGCCACCTATGTGCGAAGCATGTCGGTAGAACCAGTCTCGCGTAAGCGTACGTGTAATGTCGGTCCGGGCCACTTCATCCAACAATACTGCCGAATCAAAGTATGACATGTTGGTAAGCAGTATGACTAGTATCGCCCACAACTCACTTGTGTTCAACTCGTGCATATAACATCTACGCATAAACCTGGCTCGGATGCCACTGTTGGGGAACGTAGTAATTTCAAAAAAAATCCTACGCAGATGCAAGATCATGGTGATGCATAGCAACGATAGGGGAGAGTGTCGTCCATGTACCCTCGTAGACCGTAAGCGGAAGCGTTATGACAACACGGTTGATGTAGTCGTACGTCTTCATGATCGACCAATCCTAGTACCGATCGTACGGCACCTTTGTGATCTGCACACGTTCAGCTCGGTGAAGTCCCACGAACTCACAATCCAGTAGAGCTTCGAGGGAGAGTTCCGTTAGCATGACGGCGTGATGACGGTGTTGATGAAGCTATCGACGTAGGGCTTCACCTAAGCACCGCTACGATATGACCGAGGTGGATTATGGTGGAGGGGAGCACCACACACGGCTAAAGATCAATGATCAACTTGTGTGTCTTGGGGTGCCCCCCGCCCCCGTATATAAAGGAGCTAGGGGGGAGGCGGCCGGCCAGGAGGAGGGCGCACCAAGGGGGGACTCCTACTCCCATCGGGAGTAGGACTCGGAGTAGGAGAAGGGGTAGGAGGAGAGAGGGGGGAAGGAAAGGGGCCACCCCCCTCCTTGTCCAATTCGGACTAGAGGGGAGGGGTGTGCGGCCCTGCCTTGGCCGCCCCTCCTCTTCTCCACTAAGGCCCAATAGGCCCAGTACACTCTCCTGGGGGTTCCGGTAACCCCTCGGTACTCTGGTATATGTCCGAACATGCTCGGAACACTTCCGAAGTCCAAACATAGTCATCCAATATATTAATCTCTATGTTTCGCCCATTTCGAGACTCCTCGTCATGTCCGTGATCATATCCGGGACTCCAAACTACCTTCGGTACATCAAAACACATAAACTCATAATACCGATCATCACCGAATGTTAAGCGTGCGGACCCTACGGGTTCGAGAACTATGTAGACATGACCGAGACACGTCTCCGGTCAATAACCAATAGCAGAACCTGGATGCTCATATTGGCTCCTACATATTCTATGAAGTTCTTTATCGGTCAAACCGCATAACAACATACGTTGTTCCCTTTGTCATCGGTATGTTACTTGCCCGAGATTCGATCGTTGGTATCTCAATACCTAGCTCAAACTCGTTACCGGCAAGTCTCTTTACTCGTTCCGTAATGCATCATCCCGTAACTAACTCATTAGTTTGCTTGCAAGGCTTATAGTGATGTGCATTACCGAGAGGGCCCAGAGATACCTCTCCGACAATCAGAGTGACAAATCCTAATCTCGATCTATGCCAACTCAACAAGTACCATCGGAGACACCTATAGAGCACCTTTATAATCACCCAGTTACGTTGTGACATTTGGTAGCACACAAAGTGTTCCTCCGATAATCGGGAGTTGCATAATCTCATAGTCATAGGAACATGTATAAGTCATGAAGAAAGCAATAGCAGTAAACTAAAATGATCAAGTGCTAAGCTAACGGAATGGGTCAAGTCAATCACATCATTCTCTAATGATGTGATCCTGTTAATCAAATGACAACTCATGTCTATGGCTAGGAAACTTAACCATCTTTGATTCAACGAGCTAGTCAAGTAGAGGCCTTCTAGTGACATTATGTTTGTCTATGTATTCACACATGTACTAAGTTCCCGGTTAATACAATTCTAGCATGAATAGTAAACATTTATCATGATATAAGTAAATATAAATAACAACTTTATTATTGCCTCTAGGGCATATTTCCTTTAGTAGTATGTGCAATATGTGCAAATGGGAGTAAGTCTTCATAATTACGACAAAGGTTTTGTTCTAGTAGCTAAAATAATTTTGTAGCCTTTGTTCTATTTGGTCTAGATAATCAAGACTTGTCGTGGGACTATTTTTCAAAGACTTGGGAGTTGAGAAAAATTGTAGAGAGAATAATGTTTGAAATGATCAACCCATATTGTTAATTTCAATAGACTTGATAGCACTTGTGGATTAAATTTGCTAGAGGAACTTAGTTGAAGGGTGAACGAGATTGTGCCAAAAATATGTGTTGTGTCTCTTACATGGTGCTTCAGCTTCTCTCTAGTGCTATGGCCCTTCTAGTCTATGCATGTGTACATGTGTAAATGTGGCTTCATCACCTTTTCTTGATGTTATGCCGAGGACTCCGCTAGCCAATGAATGATCCACCAAGAGCGAAAGCTCGGATTTTGGCTATGAGTTTGTTACCGTACGTAGTGGGAACACTACAAATGCATATTATTTGGCTTTCTCTTGAATAGGTGTGTATGTGGTAAATAAAGGGGACTGATCAAAAGAGCTCGAAAGAGACAAATATCAAAGGTCCATAGTTCCCAAACATTAAGCCACATCGAAACCCTATGCATGATCACTTATTTGGCATAATCCCTTCATGTGACAACTAAAGTTCCAGCAAACAATGATTGAAATGAAGTGCTTAAGAGCCTTGAGGATGAAATAATTATGGGCATGTTTATGATCACTAGCACATCATGTTTTTCTACATGCCTTTCACTCCCTAATATATGTTTGTATGGCTCTATCCAAAGAAAACTCTTTCGTGCATTCCCGACAATCAAGTGCTGTCTAGAATAAATAGAGTAGAGTGTTGCAATGTTGTTTTATCTAGTAGGTCAAGAACTTTGTGTTGACTATCTTTGCTTCACTAACACTTGCAGAATAACCATGCCACTGCTATAGCTACACTATGTTTTCAGGTCAAGAAGCGGAGGGCTATCTAGGCGCACCGATTGTAAGTGAACCAAAACCTTATCATTATTTCGGTAAACAACCGAGTTCCTTATGATTCAGATTTCTCTCCATATTGCTCGAGGACAGTCAATTTTAAGCTTGGGGGAGTTTATGAGTGATATTTTTACAGTCATATACCTTAGTTTAAAATGATAGGTTTCATTTTAAAAAGAGATATTTGCTCTGACATTGCTACTAATGACTAATGAATGCAAAGGATTACACATATCCTCTCTTTGGTGCGTTTCCATGGGAAATTGGCTAAAAAGGGAAGAAATCATGTGTGGAAATGGAAAGGAAGGAAAATGGAGGAAGAAGGAATCAACAGGAGGCGTTTCTGCAAAAAAGAGCAAAAGTCGGCGTTCCATATGGGCGTGTGCACCCGTATGAGTGCTATATGGCGTGGAAATTGAGGTAGATTGTCCACCTAAACAACTTTTATAAAGGGGACCCCATAGAAATGTCAATGGGGAGAGAGTCGACAGAAGCCAAAACATCATCTTCTTCTTCTTCATCCACAAACCCTAGCCGCCACCACTTCCATCTCCATAGCCACCATCACCACCACAGTGCTTCCTCAACTAGTTCATACTTGAAATCATGCATCGCACACGACATCCATCATAAGACATATTTGCAATCAATCAATCTTCAAGATGTGTTCTTTAATGTTTTTCTCTCGCGATCTGATCTCCATGTGTGAGTAGTTTGATAAGGTATGGGTTGAAGCATAGGCCTTGCAACCCTCTGTATTTGTTGTTGGGATCAACAGAAGGGCTTTGAATTAACATCCCTTATGTGTGAAATAAAATTGTTCTATAGATGTCTCTTGTCTTGTTCGTGATCTTCATACCTGCAGGTACCTAGGATCATGGAGATCGAGTCACGATGGGGCAAGGAGCAAGGAGACCATGAAGTGTTATACAGAACACCGGTGATAGTAAGGTTTAGTAGGTTAACACGGATCCTATCCTTGGGGGATTTATGAGGTGTATGAAGGAAATATGCCCTAGAGGCAATAATAAAGTTATTATTTATTTCCTAATATCATGATAAATGTTTATTATTCATGCTAGAATTGTATTACCCGGAAACATAATACATGTGTGAATACATAGACAAACATAGTGTCACTAGTATGCCTCTACTCGACTAGCTCGTGAATCAAAGATGGTTAAGTTTCCTAACCATAGACATGAGTTGTCATTTGATTAACAAGATCACACCATTAGGAGAATGATGTGATTGACTTGACCCATTCCGTTAGCTTAGCACTTGATCATTTAGTATGTTGCTATTGCTTTCTTCATGACTTATACATGTTCCTATGACTATGAGATTATGTAACTCCCGCTTACTGGAGGAGAACTTTGTGTGCTACCAAACTTCACAACGTAACTGGGTGATTATAAAGGTGCTCTACAGGTGTCTCCAAAGGTACTTGTTGAGTTGACGTATTTCGAGATTAGGATTTGTCACTCCGATTGTCGGAGAGGTATCTCAGGGCCCTCTCAGTAATTCACATCACTATAAGCCTTGCAAGCAATGTAGCTAATGAGTTAGTTACGGGATGATGCATTACGTAACAAGTAAAGAGACTTGCCAGTAATGAGATTGAACTAGGTATTGAGATACCGACGATTGAATCTCGGGCAAGTAACATACCGATGACAACGAGAACAACATATGTTGTTATGCGGTTTGACCGATAAAGATCTTCGTAGAATATGTAGGAGACAATATGAGCATATAGGTTCCGCTATTGGTTATTGACCGGAGATGTGTCTCGGTCATGTCTACATAGTTCTCGAACTCGTAGGGTCCACACGCTTAAAGTTAGATGATAGTTATATTATGATTTTATGTGTTTTGATGTACCGAAGGTTGTTCGGAGTCCTGGATGTGATCACGGACATGACGAGGAGTCTCTAAATGGTCAAGACATGAAGATTGATATATTGGACGACTATCTTCGGACACCGGAATGGTTCCGGGAGGTCTCGGGCATATACTGGAGTACCGGGGGTTATCGGAACCCCCCGGGAAGCTATTGGGCCTTATGGGCCTTAGTGGAAATGAGAGAGGGAGGCCAGGAGGTGGCGCGCGGCCCCCTTTGCCCCAATCCGAATTGGGAAAGGGAAGGGGGCGGCGGCCCCCCTTCTCCTTCCTTCTCTCCACCTCCTCCTTCCCCCTTCTCCTACTTGGAATAGGAAAGGGGGCCAAACCTACTTGGAGTAGGATTGCCCCCCCTTGGGCGTGCCTCTCCCTTTGGCCAGCCCTCTCCTCCTCCCCCCCTTTATATACGGAGGAGGGGGCACCCCATAGACACAACAATTGATCACTAATCTCTTAGCAGTGTGCGGTGCCCCCCTCCACCATAGTCCTCCTCGATAATATCGTAGCGGTGCTTAGGCAAAGCCCTGCGTCGGTAGAACATCATCATCGTCACCATGCTGTCGTGCTGACGGAACTCTCCCTCGACACTCGGCTGGATCGGAGTTCGAGGGACGTCATCAAGCTGAACGTGTGCAAGAACTTGGAGGTGACGTGCTTTCGGTGCTTGATCGGTCGGGCCGTGAAGACTTACGACTATATCAACCGCGTTGTGTTAACGCTTTTGCTTTCGGTCCACGAGGGTACGTGGACAACACTCTCCCCTCTTGTTGCTATGCATCACCATGATCTTGCGTGTGCGTAGGAATTTTTTTGAAATTACTACGTTCCCCAACAGTGGCATCCGAGCCTAGGTTTTATGCATTGATGTTATATGCACGAGTAGAACACAAGTGAGTTGTGGGCGATACAAGTCATACTGCTTACCAGCATGTCATACTTTGGTTCAGCGGTATTGTTGGATGAAGCGGCCCGGACCGACATTACGCGTACGCTTACGCGAGACTAGTTCTACCGACGTGCTTTGCACACAGGTGGCTGGCGGGTGTCAGTTTCTCCAACTTTTGTTGAACCGAGTATGGCTACGCCCGGTCCTTGAGAAGGTTAAAACAACACTAACTTGACGAACTATCATTGTGGTTTTGATGCGTAGGTAAGAACGGTTCTTGCTCAGCCCGTAGCAGCCACGTAAAACTTGTAACAACAAAGTAGAGGACGTCTAACTTGTTTTTGCAGGGCATGTTGTGATGTGATATGGTCAAGACGTTATGCTGTATTTTATTGTATGAAATGATCATGTTTTGTAACCGAGTTATCGGCAACTGGCAGGAGCCATATGGTTGTCGCTTTATTGTATGCAATGCAATCGCCCTGTAATTGCTTTACTTTATCACTAAGCAGTAGCGATAGTCGTAGAAGCAATAGTTGGCAAGACGACAACGATGCTACGATGGAGATCAAGGTGTCACGCCGGTGATGATGGTGATCATGACGGTGCTTCGGAGATGGAGATCACAAGCACAAGATGATGATGGCCATATCATATCACTTATATTGATTGCATGTGATGTTTATGTTGTATGCATCTTATCTTGCTTTGATTGACGGTAGCATTATAAGATGACCTCTCACTAAATTTCAAGATAAAAGTGTTCTCCCTGAGTATGCACTGCTGCCAAAGTTCGTCGTGTCCAGACACCACGTGATGATCGGGTGTGATAAGCTCTACGTCCATCTACAAGGGGTGCAAGCTAGTTTTGCACACACAGAATACTCAGGTTAAACTTGATGAGCCTAGCATATGCAGATATGGCCTCGGAACAGTGAGACCGAAAGGTCGAGCGTGAATCATATAGTAGATATGATCAACATAGTGATGTTCACCATTGAAAACTACTCCATTTCACGTGATGATCGGTTATGGTTTAGTTGATTTGGATCACGTGATCACTTAGATGATTAGAGGGATGTCTATCTAAGTGGGAGTTCTTAAGTAATACTCCCTCCGTTCCTTGATATAAGGTGTATATTTTTTTTTAGAAAAAACCCGAAATATAAGGTGTATTGCGTTGCACCACTAGTTTGGGTAATTTTTTTAGGATTCGATTACATTTCCTTATATTAGGCAATCTCCTCTATTTTCTCATGTCAATTAGTCAGGTGTAATCTCGCCCAAAACTTGTGAAATTATCCCTCCATGTGCGTTCTTTAATATCCGTGCCAAAAACTATACACCCTACATCTAGGAACGGAGGGAGTATGATTAATTGAACTTAAATTTATCATGAACTTAGTGCCTGATAGTATTTTGCTTGTCTATGTTTGTTGTAGATAGATGGCCCGTGCTGTTGTTCCGTTGAATTTTAATGTGTTCCTTGAGAAAGCAAAGTTGAAAGATGATGGTAGCAATTACACGGACTAGGTCCGTAACTTGAGGATTATCCTCATTGCTGCACAGAAGAATTACGTCCTGGAAGCACCGCTAGGTGCCAAACCTGCTGCAGGAGCAACACCAGATGTTATGAACGTCTGGCAGAGCAAAGCTGATGACTACTCGATAGTTCAGTGTGCCATGCTTTACGGCTTAGAAGCGGGACTTCAACGACGTTTTGAACGTCATGGAGCATATGAGATGTTCGAGGAGTTGAAGTTAATATTTCAAGCAAATACCTGGATTGAGAGATATGAAGTCTCCAATAAGTTCTACAGCTGCAAGATGGAGGGGAATAGTTCTGTCAGTGAGCATATACTCAGAATGTCTGGGTATAACAATCACTTGATTCAACTGGGAGTTAATCTTCCGGATGATAGCGTCATTGACAGAATTCTTCAATCACTGCCACCAAGCTACAAGAGCTTCGTATTGAACTATAATATGCAAGGGATGGATAAGACAATTCCCGAGCTCTTCACAATGCTAAAGGCCACAGAGGTAGAAATCAAGAAGGAGCATCAAGTGTTGATGGTCAATAAGACCACCAGTTTCAAGAAAAAAGGCAAAGGGAAAAAGAAGGGGAACTTCAAGAATAACAGCAAACAAGTTGCTGCTCAAGAGAAGAAACCCAAGTCTGGACCTAAGCCTGAGACTGAGTGCTTCTACTGCAAACAGACTGGTCACTGGAAGCGGAACTGCCCCAAGTATTTGGTGGATAAGAAGGATGGCAAGGTGAACAAAGGTATACGTGATATACATGTTATTGATGTGTACCTTACCAGAGCCCGCGGTAGCACCTGGGTATTTGATACTGGTTCTGTTGCTAATATTTGCAACTCGAAATAGGGACTACGGATTAAGTGGACACTAGCTAAGGATGAGGTGACGATGCGTGTGGGAAATGGTTCCAAAGTCGATGTGATCGTCGTCGGCACGCTACCTCTACATCTACCTTCGGGATTAGTTTTAGACCTAAATAATTGTTATTTGGTGCCAGCATTGAGCATGAAAATTATATCTGGATCTTGTTTGATGCGAGACGGTTATTCATTTAAATCTGAGAATAATGGTTGTTCTATTTATATGAGTAATATCTTTTATGGTCATGCACCATTGAAGAGTGGTCTATTTTTGATGAATCTCGATAGTAGTGATACACATATTCATAATGTTGAAGCCAAAAGATGCAGAGTTGATAATGATAGTGCAACTTATTTGTGGCACTGTCATTTAGGTCATATTGGTGTAAAGCGCATGAAGAAACTCCATACTGATGGACCTTTGGAATCACTTGATTATGAATCACTTGGTACTTGCGAACCATGCCTCATGGGCAAGATGGCCGTTCTCCGGAACTATGGAGCGAGCAACTGATTTGTTGGAAATCATACATACTGATGTATGTGGTCCAATTAATGTTGAGGCTCGCGGCGGGTATCGTTATTTTCTCACCTTCACAGATGATTTGAGCAGATATGGGTATATCTACTTAATGAAACATAAGTCTGAAACATTTGAAAAGTTCAAAGAATTTCAGAGTGAAGTTGAAAATCATCGTAACAAGAAAATAAAGTTTCTACGATCTGATCGTGGAGGAGAATATTTGAGTTACGAGTTTGGTTTACATTTGAAGCAATGCGGAATAGTTTCGCAACTCACGCCACCCGGAACACCACAGCGTAATGGTGTGTCCGAACGTCGTAATCGTACTTTACTAGATATGGTGTGATATATGATGTCTCTTACTGATTTACCGCTATCGTTTTGGGGTTATGCTTTAGAGACGGCCACATTCACGTTAAGTAGGGCACCATGAAAATCCGTTGAGACGACGCCTTATGAACTGTGGTTTGGCAAGAAACCAAAGTTGTCGTTTCTTAAAGTTTGGGGCTGCGATGCTTATGTGAAAAAGCTTCAACCCGATAAGCTCGAACCCAAAGCGGAGAAATGTGTCTTCATAGAATACCCAAAGGAAACTGTTGGGTACACCTTCTATCACAGATCCAAAGGCAAGACATTTGTTGCCAAGAATTGATCCTTTCTAGAGAAGGAGTTTCTCTCGAAAGAAGTGAGTGGGAGGAAAGTAGAACTTGATGAGGTAATTGCACCTGCTCCTTTATTAGAAAATAGTGCATCACAGAAATCGGTTCCTGTGACAACTACACCAATAGTGAGGAAGCTAATGATATTGATAATGAAACTTCAGAACAAGTTACTACAAAACCTCTTAGGTCAACCAGAGTAAGATCCGCACCAGAGTGGTACGGTAATCCTATTCTGGAGGTCATGTTACTTGACCATGGCGAACCTACGAACTATGAGGAAGCGATGATGAGCCCAGATTCCGCAAAATGGCTTGAGGCCATGAAATCTTAGATGGGATCCATGTATGAGAACAAAGTGTGGACTTTTGTTGACTTGCCCGATGATCGGCAAGCCATGAGAATAAATGGATCTTCAAGAAGAAGACTGACGTTGATGGTAATGTTACTGTCTACAAAGCTCGACTTGTTGCAAAAGGTTTTCGACAAGTTCAAGGTGTTGACTACGATGAGACTTTCTCACCCATAGCGATGCTTAAGTCTGTCCGAATCTTGTTAGCAATTGCCGCATTTTATGATTATGAAATTTGGCAAATGGATGTCAAAACTGCATTCCTGAATGGATTTCTGGAAGAAGAGTTGTATATGATGCAACCAGAAGGTTTTGTCGATCCAAAGGATGCTAACAAAGTGTGCAAGCTCCAGCGATCCATTTATGGACTGGTGCAAGCCTCTCGGAGTTGGAATAAACGCTTTGATAGTGTGATCAAAGCATATGGTTTTATACAGACTTTTTGAGAAGCCTGTATTTACAAGAAAGTGAGTGGGAGCTCTGTAGCATTTCTAATATTATATGTGGACGACATATTATTGATTGGAAATGATATAGAATTTCTGGATAGCATAAAAGGATACTTGAATAAAAGTTTTTCAGTGGAAGACCTCGGTGAAGCTGCTAACATATTGGGCATCAAAGATCTATAGAGATAGATCAAGACACTTAATTGGACTTTCACAAAGTATATACCTTGATAAAGTTTTGAAAAAGATCAAAATGGATCAAGCAAAGAAAGGGTTCTTGCCTGTAATACAAGGTGTAAAATTGAGTCAGACTCAATGCCCGACCACTGCAGAAGATAGAGAGAAAATGAAAGAAGTTCCCTATGCTTCAGCCATAGGCTCTGTCATGTACGCAATGTTGTGTACCAGACCTAATGTGTACCTTGCTATTAGTTTAGCAGGGAGGTACCAAAGTAATCCAGGAGTGGATCACTGGACAGCGGTCAAGAACATCCTAAAATACCTAAAAAGGACTAAGGATATGTTTCTCGTTTATGGAGGTGACAAAGAGCTAGTCGTAAATGGTTACGTCGATGCAAGCTTTGACACTGATCCGGACGATTCTAAATCGCAAACCAGATATGTGTTTATATTGAACGGTGGAGCTGTCAGTTGGTGCAGTTCTAAACAAAGCGTCGTGGCGGGATCTACATGTAAAGCGGAGTACATAGCTGCTTCGGAAGCAGCAAATGAAGGAGTCTGGATGAAGGAGTTCATATCCGATCTAGGTGTCATACCTAGTGCATCGGGTCCAATGAAAATCTTTTGTGACAATACTGGTGCAATTGCCTTAGCAGAGGATTCCGGATTTCACAAGAGAACCAAGCACATCAAGAGACGCTTCAATTCCATCCAGGACCAAGTCCAGGTGGGAGACATAGAGATTTGCAAGATATATACGGATCTTAATGTTGCAGACCCGTTGACTAAGCCTCTTCCACGAGCAAAACATGATCAACACCAAGGCTCCATGGGTGTTAGAATCATTACTATGTAATCTAGATTATTGACTCTAGTGCAAGTGGGAGACTGAAGGAAATATGCCCTAGAGGCAATAATAAAGTTATTATTTATTTCCTCATTCATGATAAATTTTTATTATTCATGCTAGAATTGTATTACCCGGAAACATAATACATGTGTGAATACATAGACAAACATAGTGTCACTAGTATGCCTCTACTTGACTAGCTAATGAATCAAAGATGGTTAAGTTTCCTAACCATAGACATGAGTTGTCATTTGATTAACAAGATCACATCATTAGGAGAATGATGTGATTGACTTGACCCATTCCGTTAGCTTAGCACTTGATCGTTTAGTATGTTGCTATTGCTTTTCTCATGACTTATACATGTTCCTATGACTATGAGATTATGTAACACCCGCTTACCGGAGGAACACTTTGTGTGCTACCAAACGTCACAACGTAACTGGGTGATTTTAAAAGTGCTCTATAGGTGTCTCCAAAGGTACTTGTTGAGTTGACGTATTTTGAGATTAGGATTTGTCACTCCGATTGTCGGAGAGGTATCTCTGGGCCCTCTCGGTAATGCACATCACTATAAGCCTTGCAAGCAATGTAGCTAATGAGTTAGTTACAGGATGATGCATTATGTCACGAGTAAAGAGACTTGCCGGTAACGAGATTGAACTAGGTATTGAGATACCGACGATCGAATCTCGGGCAAGTAACATACCGATGACAAAGGGAACAACGTATGTTGTTATGCGGTTTGACCGATAAAGATCTTCGTAGAATATGTAGGAGCCAATATGAGCATCCAGGTTCCGCTATTGGTTATTAACCGGAGACGTGTCTCAGTCATGTCTACATAGTTCTCGAACCCGTAGGTTCCGCACGCTTAAAGTTAGATGACAGTTATATTATGAGTTTATGTGTTTTGATGTACCGAAGGTTGTTCGGAGTCCCGGATGTGATCACGGACATGATGAGGAGTCTCGAAATGGTCGAGAAATGAAGATTGATATATTGGACGACTATGTTCGCACACCGGAATGGTTCCGCAAGGTCTCGGGCATACACCGGAGTATCGAAGGTTACCGGACCCCCCCCCCCCGGGAAGCTATTGGGCCTTATGGGCCTTAGTGGAAAGGAGAGAGGGAGGCCGGGAGGTGGCGCGCGGCCCCTGATACGTCTCCAACGTATCTATAATTTTTTATTGCTCCATGCAACTTTATCTACTGTTTTAGGCAATATTGGGCTTTATTATCCACTTTTATATTATTTTTGGGACTAACCTATTAACCGGAGGCCCAGCCCAGATTTGCTGTTTTATGCCTGTTTCAGTGTTTCGAGGAAAAGGAATGTCAGACGGAGTCAAAACGGAACGAAATCAACTAGAGAAGTTATTTTTGGAAGGAAACCCACCTGATGGACTTGCACCCCACGTCAGAAGATACGGGAGTTGCTCACGAGGGTGGGGGCGCTCCCCCTGCCTCGTGGGGCCCCCGAAGCTCCACCTACGTACCCCTTGCACCCATATATACCTACGTACCCTAAAACTTCCAGAACAGAAGATAGATCGGGAGTTCCGCCGCCGCAAGCCTCTATAGCCACCAAAAACCTCTTGGGAGCCCTTCCCGGCACCCTGCCGGAGGGGGGATCCCATCACCGGTGGCCACCTTCATCATCCCGGTGCTATACATGACGAGGAGGGAGTAGTTCACCCTCGGGGCTAAGGGTATGTACCAGTAGCTATGTGTTTGATCTCTCTCTCTCGTGTTCTCTCTCGTGTTCCCTCTATGGCACGATCTTGATGTATCCCGAGCTTTGCTATTGTAGTTGGATCTTATGATGTTTATCCCCCTCTACTCTCTTGTGATGAATTGAGTTTCCCCTTTGAAGTTATTTTATCAGATTGAGTCTTTTATGAGAACACTTGATGTATGTCTTGCGTGGGATGACCGTGATGACAATGGGTTATTCTAGTGATCCACTTGATGTATGTTTTGGTGATCAACTTGCGGGTTTCGTGACATTGGGAACCTATGCATAGGGGTTGGCACACATTCTTGACTCTCCGGTAGTAGCTTCGGGGCACTCTTTGAAGTACTTTTATGTTGGTTGGATGAATCTGAGATTGTGTGATGCATATCGTATAATCATGCCCACGGATACTTGAGGTGACAATGGAGTATCTAGGTGACATTAGGGTTTTGGTTGATTTATGTCTTAAGGTGTTATTCTAGTACGAACTCTTTTATAGATCGATCTGAAAGAATAACTTTGAGGTGGTTTCGTACCCTACCATAATCTCTACGTTTGTTCTCCGCTATTAGTGGCTTTGGAGTGACTCTTTGTTGCATGTTGAGGGATTGTTATATGATCTATCTATGTTATTATTGTTGAGAGAACTTGCACTAGTGAAAGTATGAATCCTGGGCCTTGTTTCCTATCATTGCAATACCGTTTACGCTCACTTTTACCACTTGTTACCTTTCTGTTTTTATTATTTCAGATTACAAATACCTATATCTACTATCTATTTTGCACTTGTATCACCATCTCTTCGCCGAACTAGTGCACCTATACAATTTACCATTGTATTGGGTGTGTTGGGGACACAAGAGACTCTTTGTTATTTGGTTGCAGGGTTGTTTGAGAGAGACCATCTTCATCCTACGCCTCCTACGGATTGATAAACCTTAGGTCATCCACTTGAGGGAAATTTGCTACTGTCCTACAAACCTGTGCACTTGCAGGCCCAACAACGTCTACAAGAAGAAGGTTGTGTAGTAGACATCAAGCTCTTTTCTGGCGCCGTTGCCGGGGAGGTTAGCGCTTGAAGGTATATCTTTAGATCTTGCATCTTTTTGTTTCTTGTTTTATCACTAGTTTAGTTTATAAAGAAAACTACAAAAAATGGAATTGAGTTTGTCTCATACGCTTCGTCTTTTTAATATCTTTCGTGAGTATGATGGAAAGGATAATTGTGCTCAAGTGCTAGAAGAAGAAATCTCTAAATTGTTTGGCACTAAATATTTGTATGATGAACATGATTGCAATGTTGTTAGTATGAATTCCTTGAATATCCATGATGCTAATGATATGCAAAGCCACAAGCTTGGGGAAGCTATGTTTGATGAGTATGATATGTTTTGTCCCCCAAGTTTTGATGAGCAAATTTATTATGATGAAAGCATGCCTCCTATTTATGATGATTATATTGATGAAAGTGGGTTTGTAAGAGTGTCAACTTTAGGAAGTAGTGATCCCACTATTTTGGAGGATGTTGAATCTTATTGTGATGAATATGAAAGTGGATTTGGAAGAGTGTCAACTTTATTTAGTGATGATTCCACTATTTTGGAAGAGGTTCCAATTGATTATGAAAACAAAGTTGCTATGTATGACGATTATTGTGATGACTTGTATGCTATTAGGAATAATGATAACCATGAAACTTGTCATCATGATTTTAGTTTTCAATTGGATTATGCCTCGCATGATAATTATTTTGTTGAGTTTGCTCCCACTACTATTCATGAGAAGAAATTTGCTTATGTGGAGAGTAGTAAATTTTCTATGCTAGTAGATCATGAAAAGAAGGTGCTGGTTATATTGTTGAATTCATTCATGATGCTACTGAAAATTATTATGAGGGAGGAACATATGCTTGTAGGAATTGCAATAATGTCAAGTTTCCTCTCTATGTGTTGAAAATCTTGAAGTTATGCTTGTTTTACCTTCCTATGCTTGTTGATTATTGTTCCACTAAGTTGTTTGCTCACAAAATCCCTATGCATAGGAAGAGGGTTAGGCTTAAATGTGCTAGTCATATGCTTCATGATGCTCCCGTTATGTTTCAATTCTTATCTTTTATGTGAGCATCATTGCCATCATCATGCCTAGCTAAAAAGGCATTAAAGAAAAGCGCTTGTTGGGAGACAACCCAATATTTACCCTTACTGTTTTTGTGTGTCCACATGATTATGCTACTGTATTAATCATGTTTTATATCTTTTGTTTCAATAAAGTGCCAAGTAGGACCTTTGGGAAGACTTGGGTGAAGTTTATGTGATCTTGCTGTAAAAAAAATAGAAACTTTAGCGCTCACGAGATTAGCTGCCATTTTTTACTGGAGAGTGATTTTAGGTTTATTATTTTTGAAGATGATTAATAG
This sequence comes from Triticum dicoccoides, assembly GCF_002162155.2. Lineage (NCBI taxonomy): Eukaryota > Viridiplantae > Streptophyta > Magnoliopsida > Poales > Poaceae > Triticum > Triticum dicoccoides. The sequence continues at coordinate 490,902,643 of NC_041387.1, forward strand.
ACCAATTACTCAGGTCCAGCAATTTATTTCATAATTTTTGGGGTTCCATAAGTATACGTTTTATACAGATTACTACAGACTGTTCTGTTTTCGACAGATTCTGTTTTCTATGTGTTGTTTGCTTATTTTGATGCATCTATGGCTAGTATTAAGTGGTATGAACCATAGTGAAGTTAGAATACAGTATATATTACACCAATATGAATTTAGAATGATTTCATTACAGTACCTAAGTGGTGGTTTTATTTTCTTATACTAACGGAGCTTACGAGTTTTGTGTTGAGTTTTGTGTGGTTGAAGTTTTCAAGTTTTGGGTAAAGATTCGATGGACTATGGAATAAGGAGTGGCAAGAGCCTAAGCTTGGGGATTCCCAAAGCACCCCAAGTTAATATTCAAGGACAACCAAGAGCCTAAGCTTGGGGATGCCCCGGAAGGCATCCCTCTTTCGTCTTTGTTCATCGGTAACTTTACTTGGAGCTATATTTTTATTCACCACATGATATGTGTTTTGCTTGGAGCGTCAATTTCTTTTGTTAGTTTTTGCTTGATGTTAGTTAGAATAATGTTTTGCATCTTTAGTTTCAATAAAAATGTCAAGGATAGCCTATGCCGTGCTTATTTTGCTTGTATACATGTTGCTGCTTGAAAACAGAAAGTTTACCGCTGTTGCACAAATTCCCTAGAAAAGTCAGAGAATGGTATAATGTTGAATCTTTTTTCATATTAAGCTCTGATAAATTTATTACAGTGGGAATTTTAGTTCATAATTTTTGGAGTCAGGGAAGTATTGATACTCTTGCATTCTTTACATATTGTACTGTTTTGGCAGATTGCTGTTATGGTTGCATTGTTTGCATATGATTGCTTGTTTAATGATTCTATTTGAGGATAGGAGTATTAAATATACAGAGGCATTTAGTATGCAATGTTGAATAATAATTTTAGTGATTTGTTACAGTAGAAAATGATAAGGTTTTGCATTGGTTTATACTAACCTATCTCACGAGTTCTTGTTGAGTTTGTTGTGAATGAAGCTTTTGATAAAAGAAGAGAAACCATGATATGAGAGGAATTAAGGAGACACAAAAGTTCAAGCTTGGGAATGCCCAAGGCACCCCAAGATAATATTTCAAGAAGTCTCAAGCATCTAAGCTTGGGGATGCCCCGGTAGGCATCCCACCTTTCTTCTTCAACAACTATCGGTTAGTATCGGTTGAGCCTAAGTTTTTGCTTCTTCACATGAGTTGTGCTATCCTTGAAATGTAGTTTTGTTTAGCTTTGCTTGCTGTTTGAATAAAGTATCAAGATCTGAAATTATTAATTGGGAGAGTCTTCACATAGTTGCATAATTATTCGACTACTTATTGATCTTCACTTATATCTTTCAGAGTAGTTTGTCATTTGCTCTAGTGCTTCACTTAGATCTTTTAGAGCACGGTGGTGGTTTTATTTTGAAGAAATAGATGAACTCTCATGCTTCACTTAGATTATTTTGAGAGTCTTAAATAGCATGGTAATTTGCTTAAATGATCCTAATATGCTAGGCATACAAGACTAATAAAAGAAAAATTCTTATGAGTGTGTTGAATAGTAAGAAAAGTTTGATGCTTGATAATTGTTTTGAGATATGAAGATGGTGATATTAGAGTCATGCTAGTTGAGTAGTTGTAAATTTGAGAAATACTTGTGTTAAAGTTTGTGATTCCCGTAGCATGCACGTATGGTGAACCGTTATGTGATGAAGTTGGAGCATGATTTATTTATTGATTGTCTTCCTTATGAGTGGCGGTCAGGGACGAGCGATGGTCTTTTCCTACCAATCTATCCCCCTAGGAGCATGCGTGTAATACTTTGATTTGATAACTTGTAGATTTTTTCAATAAGTATATGAGTTCTTTATGACTAATGTTGAGTCCATGGATTATACGCAGTTTTTCCCATCCTTCCATCATTGCTAGCCTCTCTAATACCGCGCACTTTTCGTCGGTATCATACACCCACCATATATCTTCCTCAAAATAGCCACCATACTGAAAGTGCAACTATCCCTAGGTGGTTTTGGTAATTCATAACAACATATAGCTCATTGAGCTAATGCTATTCCAAGACTATTGTTTCAGGAAAGCTCAATGAATGGCATGGCATGGATGATGAAAGTGGATCCCTCAAAATACTAAGGACAAAGGATTGGCTCAAGCTCAAAAGCTCAAGACTCTTCATTTTACATTTTAGTGATCCAAGATCACATTAAGTCTATAGGAAAAGCCAATACTATCAAGAAGGGATGAGGTGTTGCTTAATGAGCCTCTTGCTTCATGTGCTTAGTGATATGCTCCAAAACCCTCAACTACTTTCCCACATCCACAAATGACCTAAACCCAAAGCCAAAATCGGTCACTCCGATTCTTCCAATCCGGCGCCACCGATTCCAAAAGTCATAGCCACTGCCACAAACCCTAAGCAAATCGGTCTTACCGATAGGGATCTCGGTCTCACCGAGATGGGGTTGCAATCTCTCTGTTCCCCTTCGTAATGTTTCGGTCTAACCGAAGTGAGTGATCGGTCCCACCGAGATTGCAATGTAAACTCTCTGTTTCCTTTTTGTAACATTTCGGTCTCACCGAAAAGAGCAAATCGGTCCCACCGAGTTTACCTGACCAACTCTCTGGAAAGCTTATTACCAAATCGGTCTCACCGAGTTTGTGTAATCGGTCTCACCGAGATTACGTTATGCCCTAACCCTAACCGAATTGGTCTCACCAAGATGCATGTCAGTCCCACCGAAAATTACTAACGGTCACTAGGTTTACTAAATCGGTCCGACCGAGTTTAACGATTCGGTCCCACCGAGTTTGGTAAATTGTGTGTAACGGTTAGATTTTGTGTGGAGGCTATATATACCCCTCCACCTCCTCTTCATTCGTGGAGAGACCCATCAGAACGAACCTACACTTCCAACTTACCATTTCTGAGAGAGAACCACCTGCTCATGTGTTGAGTCCAAGATATTCCATTCCTACCATATGAATCTTGATCTCTAGCCTTCCCCAAGTTGCTTTCCACTCAAACCCTCTTTCCACCAGATCCAAATCCTATGAGAGAGAGTTGAGTGTTGGGGAGACTATCATTTGAAGCACAAGAGCAAGGAGTTCATCATCAACACACCATTTGTTACTTCTTGGAGAGTGGTGTATCCTAGATTGGCTAGGTGTCACTTGGGAGCCTCTGACAAGATTGTGGAGTTGAACCAAGGAGTTTGTAAGGGCAAGGAGATTGCCTACTTCGTGAAGATCTACCGCTAGTGAGGCAAGTCCTTCGTGGGCGACAGCTAGACAAGGTTTCTTCTTCGTGGACCCTTCGTGGGTGGAGCCCTCCGTGGACTTGCGCAGCCGTTACCCTTCGTGGGTTGAAGTCTCCATCAACGTGGATGTACGATAGCACCACCTATCGGAACCACGCCAAAAACATCCTTGTCTCCAATTGCGTTTGAATCCTCCAAACCCTTCCCTTTACTTTCTTGCAAGTTGCATGCTTTAATTTCCGCTGCCTATACACTCTTTGCATGCTTGCTTGAATTGTGTGATGATTGCTTGACTTGTCCTAAAATAGCTAAAATCTGCCAAACTCTAAAATTGGGAAAAGGTTAAGTTTTTATTGGTCAAGTAGTCTAATCACCCCCCCCC
>NC_041387.1:490906590-490929212 GCF_002162155.2 Triticum dicoccoides
CCCCCCCTCTAGACATACTTCAAGGTCCTACAAGTGGTATCAGAGCATTGGTCTCCATTTGCTTTGATTTCCATAGCTTTTGGTGGTCATAGCCTTGGTTTCACAACCTAGGAGAGTATGGCGTCTAGCGAGGGAAATTATCACCGTAGAGGTCCTTACTTTGATGGTACTAATTTTGCTAGTTGGAAGCATAAGATGAAAATGCATATTCTTGGACATAACCCCGCCGTTTGGGCAATTATTTGTATTGGCTTGCAAGGTGAATTCTTCGATGGGAGAGAACCGAACCGTGAAGCTAATGCGGAAGAATTGAAGATGCTGCAGTACAATGCTCAAGCATGTGACATCATCTTCAACGGATTGTGCCCCGAAGAATTTAACAAAATTAGCCGTCTTGAGAATGCAAAGGAAATTTGGGATACTTTGATTGATATGCATGAAGGTACTGAGTCCGTCAAGGAATCCAAGTTGGATGTGCTCCAAAGTCAGCTTGACAAGTTCAAAATGAAGGATGGTGAAGGTGTCGCTGAAATGTACTCTAGGCTTGCACTTATCACAAATGAGATTGCCGGCTTAGGGAGTGAAGAGATGACCGACAAATTCATCATCAAGAAAATCCTAAGAGCATTGGATGGAAAGTATGATACCGTGTGCACATTGAGCCAAATGATGCCAAACTACAAAGATCTTAAGCCAACGGAAGTCATTGGAAGGATTGTTGCTCATGAGATGTCACTCAAGGATAAGGAGGAACTTCACAACAAGTCAAGTGGTGCTTACAAAGCCTCAAGTGAAGCCCCCACATCATCAAGTGAGAAACAAATCTTCAATGAAGAATTGAGCTTAATGGTGAAGAACTTCAACAAATTCTACAAGAGTAGAAGCAAAGAAAGAAGCTCCAAGTCAAGGTCTTATCATGACAAGAGATCTTCTAGTCGAGAGCACAATTGCTACAATTGTGGGAGACCCGGACACTACTCCAATGAGTGTACGACACCCTACAAAAGAAGAGAAGATTCTCCAAAAATAAGAAGCAAAAGAGAAGAATCACCACCAAGAGAGAGGAGGAGTAGAGATGATCGTTATGAACAAAGACCCTCACGGAGAAGTAAGGATTCAGAAAGGAAGTACAAGTCATCAAGGAGCTACACAAAACGAAGACATCAAGCTCATATTGGTGAATGGGTTTCCGACTCCGACTCCGACAAACACTCTGAGAGAAGCTATCACTCCGACTCCGAATATACTCAAGATGAAGGTGTTGCCGGTCTAGCACTTGTGTCAACCAACTCCTACGACATACTTGACTCACCAAATGAAGGTGTTGGAAGATGCTTCATGGCCAAAGGTCCAAAGGTAACACATCCCGAGTATGTTGATTTTAATAGTGATGAAGATGACTTGCTTGTGGATGATGATTTACTTGTTGACAACTCTAGTGATGAATACTATGATGAAACGTCAATTAATCATGCTAATCAAACGAATGACAATGATAAGGAGAAAATTGAGCTTCTAACTAAAGAACTAAACACTCTTAAGTTGGCTCATGAAACTATCTTCGAAGATCATCGAGAACTTTTAAGGGCTCATGAGAAGTTACGCTTTGAAAAGCTCAATCTTGAGCAAGAGCATGATTTCTTAAAGGCAATCAATGATGATCTCCGCAAGAAAAGTTCTTCTTACATTGCCAAGCATTTACTCTTATCTACTTACATGCCTCAAGTCAAGTCTAGTAACAAGTACAAGAAAGATACTTCCTCTAGTAGTAACAATAATAATGTCAAATCCAATGTTGTTGCTTCTAGTAGTTCTCTTGATTCCACTAATGATTCTCTTAGCCAAGTTACACTTGAGCAAGAAAATAGTTTATTGAAGGGAATTATAGAGAAAGGTGTTTACAAGAGCCTTGTCGGGAGTAAGCAATTCGAGGAAATTATACGCAAGCAAGGAAGGCACCGGAAGAATCAAGGTGTTGGTTTTGAACGAAAGTTCAATGCCAATGGAGTTGAGTGGGAAGAAGATCAATACCCCAAGACAAAGTTTGTTCCTCAACAAGAGAAGTATGATCCTACTTCCTTCAAGGGGACACAAGCTCAAGATGATCTTCCACCACAAGACCACAAGAACAAAGGCAAGGACAAGCTTCAAGAAGAGATTGATGCATTTGAAGAAGCACCTAAAGCCTCGTTCAGTTGGGTCCCCAAGACTACGTCAAGTTCTACTTCATCAAGTACAACTACAACTCCAAGGATTCCCATCAAGATGATATGGATCCCGAAGAAGAAGAACTAGAGAGTTCTTGAGGGTGACTCCGCCAACATTCTTCACTCATATGATTTTGGCAAGAACAAGTGCAATCAACTTTCACATCTTGCACTAGTTCAAGGAGTCACAAACCCTCATGTTGGTAAGGCAAGGGACAAGGCAACCTAATGTTTTCATGGACATCATCTTGTGTGTGCATCACTCTATGTCTATGGATATTCTTGTTTGTTCCTTGTGGGACTAACCCATGTAGGCAAGTTGAAAGTGCAACTCACTCCAAAGGATTGCTCCAAATGATCTACATCAACATTGAGCATCTACATCTTCAACACCTACATGAAGTCATCATCGACAAAACCCAAGGTTAGTTCATCCCTCTAAGGGGGGATCTCACATCTAGGGGGAGCTTAACTCTAAGAATTGAGTCAAAGCAACTCTAATGGTGTGAACACATTAATGCATTATGTAAAAGTGGTAACCCCACTTGAGCTTAAACGATGAGTATGACCTATGATCAAATGTTCTCATTTGACTCCTAAGTCAATATACTCATATATAGATGACCTAGTCATCGCCAATTGCTTGATAGATGCTAAAATTGGTTGTGCATGCTTTGCCACATATTTCAATTGCCATCTTATTGTGTGAGCATGTTGGTGCATATTTTACTCATTCAAGGACATCCACTTGTTGTTTTGTTTGTTTGGATTCTTTTCTTTGTGCCAAGTGGATGGACAAGAATGCCTAAGAACCTTCTTTAGCTATCTATGCTTTTCTTGTCTCAAACTCTATTCATGCTACATCACAAAATTTGATCAAGTTAGATTCGAACCACTCTGTGTGAGGAGCACTCGGAGTCCCCGATTCGTCATAGACTTAAACTTCCAAAACCTCTTAGTGATTCTCGGTCTGACCGATCCTTCCATTTCGGTCCTACCGAGATCATCAAGTTGATCTGAGTTTTCAATCTCGGTGCAACCGATTTGAACTTTTCGGTCTCACCGATTTGCTGTAACTGAACACAGTTATGCATCTCGGTGCCACCGAGTTGTTCCACTCGGTCACACCGACAGGGTCGAGCAATATATATAGCCACGGGCAAAATTTTGGAAATTTCTCCGAAACCCTTCGCCCGCGCAACAGCTCGCTCTGCCATCATGGTCTCTAGATCGTCTCCTCATCGCCAGCAGCCTCCTGTCGCTGGTCTCCGCCGCCGTCAATGGATTTCGTCCCCGCCGTTGCCGCCGTAGCAAGTCCACCGCCAAGTTAGGGTATGGACTTAAACTTTGTGCTATCCACGTCTGATTCCTGGCACATTGTTTTCATATTGATTCTTGCCACGATTGAAACTCTTCTATCCAGCCAAAGTAGTTCATAGATTAGACGTGATTCAAATTTTTAGGTTTAGGTTTCCGCCGAAACCATCTCGGACCCACCGAGTTGAAAAACTCGGTCTCACCGATTTGGCTTATGCCATTGCACTAGTGACTCTCGGTCTGATCGAGAATTACTAATCGGTGCAATCGATTTGAGGATTCTGTGAAACCCTAGCAGTCTCGGTACCACCGAACTGAAACTCGGTCCAACCGAGATCATCAGTTTAGGTTCCAAAACTGCTTCGGTATCACCGAGTTTGAAAATCGATGGATCCGAAATGCTTTCTGTGGAAAACTAAGACTGAACTTTTGAGTCATTCTTTTGCAAAAACCTCTGCATTTTGTGATGCTCATCTTTTCTATCTCATCTATAACTCTTCACAGGGTCAACAGTCAGCTTTTGCAGTATGTCTGATCAAAGTGACAGCCAGAACAGGTCAGAAGAGCAGATGGACTTGAGTGAGGGCACTAGTCCCTCAACTTCAGATGAAGGGAGCAGAAGTACTCCTAGCAATTTGCCTAAGGCTGCAACTAGGCAAAGGAGGAAAAGAACTTCAGATTCAGAGGATGAAGATTACAAAGCTGAGGAAGATGAGGCTACTTCCAAGAAAGTGGTGCTCAAGAAGGAATATGGCTCAACAAAGGATATAAAGCCAGGCATGAAGATTAAAAGGCCTGCAAGAAGGCAACCTATGCCCAAGGCCAGAGCATCAACTCAACTGCCTGAAAATCCTGATCCCAAAGAGCCAGCTGATGAAAGCAAGAAGAGGAAGGAAAGGGTCAAGAAGACCATGGCCAGAGTTGTTGGGCAACCTTCCATGATGGAAGAGGAAGATCTTTCTGCACCAGCACCAAAGGCACCAAAGCTTATGGGTGATGCTATTAAATCTGGGGCTGCAACATCTAAGCCCAAGGAAGCACCCAAAGCTGCCCCCAAGGCCAAGTCTGCACCAAAGAGGAATACCAGGAGTATTCCAGCTGCTGAGAAGAACAAGGCCCCAGTGCCTGAGGTTGCTGAGGAGGAAGATGAAGAAGGACAGGTTCTAAGGAACCTCAAGCCAAAGATACCAGATCACAATGATGCCCATCCTGTGGCTGAGGACATGAACATCAGAAAAGACTCAGGATTGAGGATATGGAGGATGGCAGATCCATATGCCACAAGGAGAAGAACTGTTGTTGATTACAGGTTCCATACAAAGGAACAGCAGGACTTCTATGAAACAATTCTGTTGGACAAGAAGCCCATAGTCTGTGACATGAGGTGGGTTGACTGGAAATTCATCAAGGAAAATGAACAGCACTATCCTGGAGTGCAAGACAGCTTTGTTGCTTGTGGAGTTGCAGATTTTGTTGGGTAAAAGCTCACAAATTGGAATGATAAACTTATCATGCAATTCTACTCCATAGCACATTTTTACCCAGATGGAAGAATAGTTTGGATGTCTGAAGGTACAAGGTACCAATCCACTGTAGAAGAATGGGCAAAACTGATAAATGCCCCAAAGGAAAATGATGATGATCTGGATGTATATGCCAAGAAGAAAATGGGACACAATACCATGGCACACATGTACAAGGAGATCCCAGACAAAGCCCTAGAGACTTTCACTTTTGGATCAGTCCATTTTCTGTTGTCAGGGTTGCCTACTATCAATTGGATTCTGAGGCACACTCTGTTGCCCAAGTTAGGTGACCATAACATGATCAGAGGGCATGCCATCAATATGTTGCATTTATTTGATGTGCCACAAAAATTCAAAGTCATGAGCCTTATAGTTGAAACCATAAAGAGGACTGCAGCAGATCATAAGAGGAGCTGTGGATATGCCCCTCAGATTCAAGAATTGATAAACTCAAAGATGGGCACAGGAAAATATCAGTTGGATAAGGAACACTTTCCACTTTATCCAGACTTTGAGGACAATGAGGTTGTCATGAATGAAGATGATCCACAATCAGTTCAAGCTCAGGAGAAGAAGGAGAAGGCAAGGAAGGAGAAGGCTGCCAAGATGCCAACTCAAGAGGAGGCATCTGAATATTTCTTGAAAACCAAACAGGAGCAGCCTGGTTACTTGATAGCATCATCTCTGAGGATTGAGAAGGGGTTGGCCACCCTAACTCAAAACCAGGAGAGCCTGGAAAGAATCATGGAACAAAAATTCTATGATCTAGATGTCAAGGTAACTGAGATTCAACCAGTTGTGGAGCAGCTGCAGGATGACATGCAGGAGAGGAAGGGCAAGACTACCACAAATGTGTTTGCCAGAGTGCCCAGAGCCCAGAGGTCAGTTGCAGTGCCAGTGACAGACACTAGAGCAACAACTTCAGCACCAGCCACTGCCCCTACAGTTCTAGTGCAACCAGCTCCAGCACCAACTCCTCCAGCTCCATCCACTTCAACTGAAGCCTTCATCCAAGGAGCCATCTCTACACCACCACCAGAAGATCAAGCCTGAGAGTCGATCTAGCACTATGCATTTTCTATGAACTTTTTGGCAACTTGTTGCCAAAGGGGGAGAAAAATGTATAGATCATAGGCTTCGAGAGAGAGAGAGAGAGTTGCTTTTGTTCTCTCTTGCTTTATTTGGTGGTTTTTCAATCTTTGTTTGCTTTTGGTTGAGATACTATGCTTATGAGACATTGATGATCATGTGGTTGATCATAAGCTACACTTATGCATGCTTGATATTATCCTATCTATCTTATGTGATCACTCACTATGCTTGGTGATGAGTGCATGTATTCATTGTTTATTATTTTGAGCGCTCCACCAAGATGTATGTGACATGGAAGAGTAACCCATGAGCCTAATTCATTGTGCATTTGCAGTCCAAAGCAAATCTAAAACTATGCACAAATTTAGGGGGAGCTCTTGCTTATCACATACTTCTCAAAGCGACGATGTTATTTAAATTTTATTATCATTTGTCGAAGCTTTGATCTATATGTTGTCATCAATTACCAAAAAGGGGGAGATTGAAAGTGCAACTATCCCTAGGTGGTTTTGGTAATTCATAACAACATATAGCTCATTGAGCTAATGCTATTCCAAGACTATTGTTTCAGGAAAGCTCAATGAATGGCATGGCATGGATAATGAAAGTGGATCCCTCAAAATACTAAGGACAAAGGATTGGCTCAAGCTCAAAAGCTCAAGACTCTTCATTTTACATTTTAGTGATCCAAGATCACATTGAGTCTATAGGAAAAGCCAATACTATCAAGAAGGGATGAGGTGTTGCTTAATGAGCCTCTTGCTTCATGTGCTTAGTGATATGCTCCAAAACCCTCAACTACTTTCTCACATCCACAAAGGACCTAAACCCAAAGCCAAAATCGGTCACACCGATTCTTCCAATCCGGCGCCACCGATTCCAAAAGTCATAGCCACTGCCACAAACCCTAAGCAAATCGGTGTTACCGATAGGGATCTGGGTCTCACCGAGATGGGGTTGCAATCTCTCTGTTTCTCTTCGTAACGTTTCGGTCTAACCGAAGTGAGCGATTGGTCCCACCGAGATTGCAATGTAAACTCTCTGTTTCCTTTTTGTAACATTTCGGTCTCACCGAAAAGAGCAAATCGGTCCCACCGAGTTTACCTGACCAACTCTCTGGAAAGCTTATTACCAAATCGGTCTCACCGAGTTTGTGTAATCAGTCTCACCGAGATTATGTTATGCCCTAACCCTAACCGTATCGGTCTCACCGAGATGCATGTCAGTCCCACCGAAAATCACTAACGGTCACTAGGTTTACTAAATCGGTCCGACCGAGTTTAACGATTCGGTCCCACCGAATTTGGTAAATTGTGTGTAACGGTTAGATTTTGTGTGGAGGCAATATATACCCCTCCACCTCCTCTTCATTCATGGAGAGAGCCATCAGAACGAACCTAAACTTCCAACTTACCATTTCTAAGAGAGAACCACCTACTCATGTGTTGAGGCCAAGATATTCCATTCCTACCATATGAATCTTGATCTCTAGCCTTCCCCAAGTTGCTTTCCACTCAAACCCTCTTTCCACCAGATCCAAATCCTTTGAGAGAGAGTTGAGTGTTGGGGAGACTATCATTTGAAGCACAAGAGCAAGGAGTTCATCATCAACGCACCATTTGTTACTTCTTGGAGAGTGGTGTCTCCTAGATTGGCTAGGTGTCACTTGGGAGCCTCCGACAAGATTGTGGAGTTGAACCAAGGAGTTTGTAAGGGCAAGGAGATCGCCTACTTCGTGAAGATCTACCACTAGTGAGGCAAGTCCTTCGTGGGCGACGGCCATGGTGGGATAGACAAGGTTGCTTCTTCGTGGACCCTTCGTGGGTGGAGCCCTCCGTGGACTCGCGCAGCCGTTACCCTTCGTGGGTTGAAGTCTCCATCAACGTGGATGTACGATAGCACCACCTATCGGAACCACGCCAAAAACATCCGTGTCTCCAATTGCGTTTGAATCCTCCAAACCCTTCCCTTTACTTTCTTGCAAGTTGCATGCTTTAATTTCCGCTGCCTATACACTCTTTGCATGCTTGCTTGAATTGTGTGATGATTGCTTGACTTGTCCTAAAATAGCTAAAATCTGCCAAACTCTAAAATTGGGAAAAGGTTAAGTTTTTATTGGTCAAGTAGTCTAATCACCCCCCCCCCTCTAGACATACTTCAAGGTCCTACACATACCTACCTATTATGGCATTTCCATAGCCATTCCGAGATATATTGCCATGCAACTTTCCACTGTTGCGTTTATTATGACACGCTCCATCATTGTCATATTGCTTTGCATGATCATGTAGTTGACATCGTATTTGTGGCAAAGCCACCGTTCATAATTCTTTCATACATGTTGCTCATGAGTCATTGCACATCCCGGTACACCACCGGAGGCATTCATATAGAGTCATATTTTGTTCTAAAAAAATAAAAGTGTGATGATCATCATTATTAGAGCATTGTCCCAGTGAGGAAAGGATGATGGAGGCTATGATTCCCCCACAAGTCGGGATGAGACTTCGGACTTTACAAAAAAAGAGAAAAAAATAGGCCAAAAAAAAGAAGAGAAAAGGCCCAAACAAAAAAAAACAAAAAAATGAGAGAAAAAGAGAGAAGGGACAATGTTACTATCCTTTTACCACACTTGTGCTTCAAAGTAGCACCATGATCTTCATAATAGAGAGTCTCTCGTTTCGTTACTTTCATATACTAGTGGGAATTTTTCATTATAGAACTTGGCTTGTATATTCCAATGATGGGCTTCCTCAAAAGTGCCCTAGGTCTTCGTGAGCAAGCAAGTTGGATGCACACCCACTTAGTTTCTTTTGTTGAGCTTTCATATATTTATAGCTCTAGTGCATCCGTTGCATGGCAATCCCTACTCACTCACATTGATATCTATTAATGGGCATCTCCATAGCCCGTTGATACGCCTAGTTGATGTGAGACTATCTTCCCTCCTTTTGTCTTCTCCACAGCCACCATTCTATTCCACATATAGTGTTATATCCATGGCTCACACTCATGTATTGCATGAAGATTGAAAAAGTTTTGAAAATGTTAAAGTATGAAACAATTGCTTGGCTTGTCATCGGGGTTGTGCATGATTTCACTATTTTGTGTGGGGAAGATGGAGCATAGCCAGACTACATGATTTTGTAGGGATAACTTTCTTTGGCCATGTTATTTTGAGAAGACATAATTGCTTAGTTAGTATGCTTGAAGTATTATTATTTTTATGTCAATATGAACTTTTGTCTTGAATCTTTCAGATCTGAATATTCATACCACGATTAAGAAGATTTACATTGAAATTATGCCAAAGTATCACTCCGCATCAAAAATTCTCTTTTTATCATTTACCTACTCAAGGACGAGCAGGAATTAAGCTTGGGGATGCTTGATACGTCTCCAACGTATCTATAATTTTTTATTGCTCCATGCAACTTTATCTACTGTTTTAGGCAATATTGGGCTTTATTATCCACTTTTATATTATTTTTGGGACTAACCTATTAACCGGAGGCCCAGCCCAGATTTGCTGTTTTATGCCTGTTTCACTGTTTCGAGGAAAAGGAATATCAGACGGAGTCAAAACGGAACGAAATCAACTAGAGAATTTATTTTTGGAAGGAAACCCACCTGATGGACTTGGACCCCACGTCAGAAGATACGGGAGTTGCTCACGAGTGTGGGGGGAGCGGCCACCCCCCTGGGCGCGCCCCCCTGCCTCGTGGGGCCCCCGAAGCTCCACCGACGTACCCCTTGCACCCATATATACCTACGTACCCTAAAACTTCCAGAACAAAAGATAGATCGGGAGTTCCGCCGCCGCAAGCCTCTGTAGCCACCAAAAACCTCTCGGGAGCCCTTCCCGGCACCCTGCCGGAGGGGGGATCCCATCACCGGTGGCCACCTTCATCATCCCGGTGCTATACATGACGAGGAGGGAGTAGTTCACCCTCGGGGCTGAGGGTATGTACCAGTAGCTATGTGTTTGATCTCTCTCTCTCGTGTTCTCTCTCGTGTTCCCTCTATGGCACGATCTTGATGTATCCCGAGCTTTGCTATTGTAGTTGGATCTTATGATGTTTCTCCCCCTCTACTCTCTTGTGATGAATTGAGTTTCCCCTTTGAAGTTATTTTATCAGATTGAGTCTTTTATGAGAACACTTGATGTATGTCTTGCGTGGGATAACCATGGTGACAATGGGTTATTCTAGTGATCCACTTGATGTATGTTTTGGTGATCAACTTGCGGGTTTCGTGACATTGGGAACCTATGCATAGGGGTTGGCACACATTCTTGACTCTCCGGTAGTAGCTTCGGGGCACTCTTTGAAGTACTTTTATGTTGGTTGGATGAATCTGAGATTGTGTGATGCATATCGTATAATCATGCCCACGGATACTTGAGGTGACAATGGAGTATCTAGGTGACATTAGGGTTTTGGTTGATTTGTGTCTTAAGTTGTTATTCTAGTACGAACTCTTTTATAGATCGATCTGAAAGAATAACTTTGAGGTGGTTTCGTACCCTACCATAATCTCTACGTTTGTTCTCCGCTATTAGTGGCTTTGGAGTGACTCTTTGTTGCATGTTGAGGGATTGTTATATGATCTATCTATGTTATTATTGTTGAGAGAACTTGCACTAGTGAAAGTATGAATCCTGGGCCTTGTTTCCTATCATTGCAATACCGTTTACGCTCACTTTTACCACTTGTTACCTTGCTGTTTTTATTATTTCAGATTACAAATACCTATATCTACTATCTATTTTGCACTTGTATCACCATCTCTTCGCCGAACTAGTGCACCTATACAATTTACCATTGTATTGGGTGTGTTGGAGACACAAGAGACTCTTTGTTATTTGGTTGCAGGGTTGTTTGAGAGAGACCATCTTCATCCTACGCCTCCTACGGATTGATAAACCTTAGGTCATCCACTTGAGGGAAATTTGCTACTGTCCTACAACCTGTGCACTTGCAGGCCCAACAACGTCTACAAGAAGAAGGTTGTGTAGTAGACATCAGCCCCCCTTGCCCCAATCCGAATTGGGAAAGGGAAGGGGGCGGCGGCCCCCCTTCTCCTTCCTTCTGTCCACCTCCTCCTTCCTCCTTCTCCTACTTGGAATAGGAAAGGGGGGCCAAACCTACTTGGAGTAGGATTGCCCCCCTTGGGCGCGCCTCTCCCTTTGGCCGGCCCTCTCCTCCTCCCCCCTTTATATATGGAGGAGGGGGGCACCCCATAGACACAACAATTGATCATTGATCTCTTAGCCGTGTGCGGTGCCCCCCTCCACCATAGTCCGCCGTCGTGCTGACGGAACTCTCCCTCGACAATCGGCTGGATCGGAGTTTGAGGGATGTCATCGAGATGAACGTGTGCAAGAACTCGGAGGTGCCATGCTTTCGGTGCTTGATCGGCCGGGCCGTGAAGACATACGACTACATCAACCGCGTTGTGTTAATGCTTCCGCTTTCGGTCCACGAGGGTACGTGGACAACACTCTCTCCTCTCGTTGATATGCATCACCATGATCTTGCGTGTGCGTAGGATTTTTTTTGAAATTACTATGTTCCCCAACAGTGTAGTCATTAAACATCCAAAGCTCTTGTTTGGTTTCATTATCTCAATTATCAAGGCAACCTCGCGCGACAGATAGGGCATATGGTACAACAATTGATTCTTGATGCAGGACTCGTGCTGGTCAAGATGTTATTTGGACATATCCCCCACTTCGGTTTGTAACAATCACATCTCGATGGGTGACTTCCAGTGCACAAATTAGGATGATATCTTGTCCTAACACAAATACATGGTTGTAAGCATTAAGACTTCATACCCGTACCTCTTTTTATTATAAGTGTTTGAATCACTGTTTGCTTGATTGATTCGGTCAAAAGATGGAATTAATCCTCTAACATAAGCTTGCTAGAGACCATCGCTTCGAGGGAATCTTCCTCTTGTGGGTTCGATAACCCAGGGTCACCTTTAGGGAAATAGGTGCGGGATACACTTTTCTGATCCATTACCGGATCACTGAAAGGAGGTATCAGTCGCCATCTCCGATGAGAATTTCGGGTTAAAAAGCTTACTGGAGACTAGAATGCTGAAAGCCTCAAAGGGCACCAAATCCATTGTGATGTGCTCAAGAAGTCAATACTGCACAAAAGTCCTAGAAAGGAAGGATTGGGTTCGAGAAAAAATTCAATGCAGATGGAACATACTAGACCCCCGAACAGTATCCTCAAACCAGTTGGGTTCTTGCCAAGAGTAAAACTCTTGAACCTGCATCATTATCAGGCTATGACAGTCCCATTTTTGTTAACGATGACGAGTCTTTTGAGTCGAATTACAAGTTATTCAAACAACAGAATGGAAAGGTATTTGCTCGATAAATTGGCACCAACTGCACGACAGGTTCACCCAAGAAACAAATTTGGTTGGAAAAATCCCTTAATAATGATGGTTGTATATTGGTTGTTCTTATGTATTACATTTCATTCTTCGTTGTGTAATCATGTATGTACATTGGATTTGCTACTTCACAGTTGTAGAAAGGGTTGGGTGTGTAAACCCCTCACAACCCCTCCGAGTGTGGGCATCAAGGCATTGGTGTCCATATTTTTATAAGTTATAAACTGAACCCCTCTGAGTGTGGGCATCAAGGCATTGGTGTCCATATTTTTATAAGCTATAAACTGCTTTTGATAGTTTCTAAAAACTACAAGCTACTTTTCTCACGGAACTAGCTAGGAGGGAGGGAGGGAGGAAAAGCGAATACTTCAATGCGCGCACAAATACAATGGGGTCTAACCCGAAAACATAATACTGTGGGGCGAGATATATGGAATCGACGCCCGGTCAGTAAGTACTGCGCGCTAGCCCGCTGGTTAGTCGCTCCCGATATCAGCTACAATTATTTCTTCCTCGCAAAAAAAAACTATGATTTTTTATATTAACTATCATTATTTGTTGATACACTAAGCAGTACATGTTAACCACACCAAAATTATGTAGTACAACTATATAATCAAAATTTATTTACAACCTGACCACTGGCCAATCTTTTCAAAAGAAAAAAAATCTTGAAAAAGTTTAGCCATTACTCCAGGACAAGAAAAAAGGAAAGGAATTGGACAAGTAGTAAAACACCACGCTTCGCCACTTGATTCCTCTTTTTATGCGCCCTCCTCTCCTGTTTGTCTGTCCGACGTTGCGATTGGAGTGCGTTCAGACCATTTTCTCTTCCCATCTCCATACATGCGCCACGCCTCCACCCAGAATTCCCAATTCCACGGCCTCCGGGCCTCCTGCCGCCGAAGCAAGCTCGCCGCCTCGACGGAATTCTTCTGCCCCCTTCCACCGGGCCGGCGTGGAGCCGAGATCCGCCCCCGCTGATTCATTCTTCTGGTAAAGCCCTAGCCTTGCCGGATTTGCTCCGTTCTCTCTCGCCCGTGGGCAATCGAATCCAAACCCGCCCCTGAATTCGGGGCCAGCTAGGGGTGCTACTTAGATCTGCGTGGTGTTCGGGAGCAATTTCGTGGATTGTCGTGTGGAATTGCTCCCGAGGATCCCTGGATTCGCCATTCTTATGGTGCTCCGTAGACTTTGATTTCTGTTTCTCCCGTTGGTTAATTTTGTTCTGACGCGTCTTACTTAGTGCTGTTGGTGCTGTGTCACTTTGACAGGACGTTGCCCATTGCGTACTTAATCATGTATTGTGAATACCCGAGCAGGTTTAAGTGCGTTAAATACTTAAATCCCAGTCACAATGAAATTTATATATTTATTTCTACCAGTTGGTTCGCTCACTTTGTTTGAAACAGGTAGCTATCCTGGAATGCAACTATAAAAATAAAAATAAAAATAAATGGTAAATACTGTTGTTGCTTGGTCTGGTGTTCTCTGTTGCTTTGTGGATCGCCTACTCACCAGAGTATGGTTCAAGAACAATACTCTCTTGGCTTCATTACTTCAAAGAATTAAGGAATTTAGTGGGAAGCTGAGACCTTTGTGGTTCTAGGGAAATGAAACATCGAATTGAAGTAGAGTTCTTTGTTTCTACTCTCTCTGTTTCAAAATATAAGGTGACTAGTTTTTCAAAAGGTCAAATTTCTCTAACTTTGACCAAATCTATAGAGAAAACATCAATGTCTATAATATCATATCATTATAGATTAACTATGAAATATATTTTCATATTATATTTATTTAATAATTGTAGATGTGGAAATTCTGCTATATACTTGGTCAAGCATAGGAAGGTTTGACTTTTGGAAAAACTAATACACCTTATAGTTTGGAATGGGGTAGTAACACAGGGAGAACTTGTTTTGAGGTGTCTACTACTTGCTGATGGAGTAGTTGAGTTTGTGCTTGGATACTTTAGCACAGAGAGCATGTTTGTGTACCTTATCCATCTCTGGTAGGCTGACGGCCTCACCTTTGTCTGCTCTGCGATGTGTCACCATGATGCTGTCGAGGCCCCTGCTGTTGACTATGCTGGCTGCACGAGTCAACCCCTTATCCACGCTATGCAAATTCTTTTGGGCAAAGGCTAGCTATCTTGACATTTCATCTCCCCTTAATTTGCATGAAGAAATATGTAAATTACTACAACTATTAAAAATAATAGCTGATGAATGATGATAGACCCCATAATGCTAACTGCTAAATGCAGCTGGATGATGATGGCGCCCTAAGTTGTTCCTTAAATAGTTACCATCAACATCTACAAGTTATGCCTATATCTCATTGCCAGGACAACTTAAGAGTAAGCAGGAGCCCAATTAGCAAATTATGATGGCCCTTATATAGTTTTTGCTCTGAATGTTCACCATCATGATGTATAGTTCTGGACCCCCATTATAGACTCTGATGATGAACCCTGTGAAACTAGTCTGTTGACAAATTGCTTAATGGTGGTAACGCTGCTATCTTATTGGATATTCGTGGTATAAATTTAATCATGCTATGGATACAGATGTTTCTTGTGCATTGCTAGTCTGGAACATTATAGTTAATGTTTATTTTTAGCAAGATATAATTAGTGTTTCTATCTTTTTGTTTTTTTAGCAAATGTTATCAATACATTCTATGATATTCTTTGTAATAAAGAAGAAAACTCCCTGTGGCGTTCAGGTCTGGTTAGAGATTCCATCGCTCCATCAACGAAACGAAGGACACATAAAAGAACAAAGGTGCCTGTGGGTAGGAAGCTGCTACCTTACCTTTATTTGTTCGCCATTTACTTCATGGATTTCTTTCATGTAAGTTAGCTTTCTATAGTTCCGATACACTTTTGGATTTCCGATGCTCTGGCAATGCCAAATTTCTATCTTCTTTGAAATATTTGTATCACCATGATCTAGCCTCCTTGCTTGCCTAAATTATTACTTTTTAATTTCACTCGGGCAAGAGGTAGATTTGGTTTAAGCGCCATGAAAGATATAACTGAAGATGAAGCCATTAAGGCGAGTGACGTAAGACCGCTTCTGAATTTTTATGTGAGTGTTTTGTTTGTTTTTACTCGGAATGTGGTTTTATTATGATTCACCCAAAGCCTCTCGCCTCTATGGTATATATAGTGCCAGTAGAGTTGTAGTAATGCTGGTGAACATGATTACTTAAATGATGTATGGTAAATCAATGAGGTGTCTGTGGAAAGGTTCTGTGAATCACTCCATATGTATGTCTGAGTACGTGGGTTGGAGAATCAATGAGGTGTTGTGGTTTTGCTGTTGTTTGTGTATATTTGTCAAGTTTAGTAGTCTCAAATAAGAACTAACCTTTTTCGGTGTTCCAAATCTCAGAAGCTGCACTTGGGGTGATAAAATATATACTGAACTAAAACCACAGCACTTATTTTGGATCAGAGGAAGTAATATTTTTATGTTGGGTCATATCGGAGAGAATAGAATGAATTTTTAATTATACACATATTGCTGTAGATGCTCATTTTTTTTTCTTCCCATTATAGCTGATTCTCAGAACTATTGTTTTCCATATTCGATTGAAAAGCGAAAGGACAGGACAGGCAGTGGTGAAGTACTCCCCACTTGTGCCTCTCTGCATTGCACTGGGCAGGGGTAAGACCTACCTCTTATAATCCCTCTCCGGACCCCACCTGGTGTGGGAACTTCTAGCACTGGGTCTGTCCTTTTTTTTGGTTGATTGAAAAGTGCTAACCTGGTACGTCACATGCTTTTCTCGTAAAATGTACATTTTCACTTGAAACAGTTTTGGAGTGTTTAACAACACTATCTGGATTTGAACCCTTTGTTGGTATGTAGAATTTTCCACTTGACGGTGCTTATACCTTTTGTAGGTCACACCTAGATATTTCCAATGTACTTCTTGTCTGGGTAGTGTCAATCTCCCTTGTTCCTTCTTCGCAGATAGGAGATGATTTTAATGTTAGTCTAGGTCCTTGATTTGATAATTGTTGATTTTTCATGAACTTTATTATGTGTTGCCTATAGCCATGAACCCTAGTTGTTTTCTCTTGCTATAAAGGGAAAACCCCATTTTACTTTTTGCAACTTTGGAGGTGAAAGGAAGAAGGGACTAGAGGCGAGGAAATAATAATGGGAAAGGGAGATGTGGCCACTAGGTCCAAATCCCAGAAATCGTCGACATCACAGGTCTGTGTGAACAATCTAAACTCCAAGAGTAATTATTGTCACTATCTTACCTTGTTTTACTTGTTTCAGAATGAACAGAGTACACCTACTAATCCTCCTACAGCATATCCTGACTGGTCCCAGTTTCAGGTTCTTAGAATGAGACTATCCTGCATTCCTTTCTAATGATCTACTCCCTCCGTTCGGAATTACTTGTCGCGAAAGCGGATGTATCTAGACGTATTTTAGTTCTAGATACATCCATTTTCAAGACAAGTAATTCCGAACGGGGGGAGTAGTATTTTATTATTCTAACAACCAGCATACATCTTTAGGCATACTATAATGTCCCTGGTACGGCTCAAATGACCCCGCCGGCTTATTTTCATTCAACGGTGGCTCCAAGTCCTCAGGGGCATCCATATATGTGGGGTCCACAGGTACATTATGTATATTTGTAGTGTTGAATTACTATTATTTTGACATAATGTTGTAAACCATGACTGGCTGGCTAGTGGCTACTATCCCTTAATCTGTTCTTCAAGAATTATGTTAGTTAACTAGTTCAAGCAAAATCATGACTGACGAGATGAACTTCTCCATGGATGTGCGAGTTAGGCAGATCCTTTAATCTTCAGTCATAGGGTTTGCTACTATTTATGAAATACATTATTAGCTAGTACAACCTCTGAAAGTCTTGTGAACAGTATTTTAACATGTAATTTCATCTGCTGGCAGATGATGCCTCCTTACGGGACACCGCCACCATATGCAACGATGTATGCTCAAGGCACACCATATCAGCAGGCACCTATGCCACCGGTAGTCCACTCTCTTACATTTTACTTGGCTGTGTAATTTTATCATGCTTCTGTATGGCTCTAAATGTTTCCACATCAGGGCTCACACCCATACAGCCCATATCCTGTTCAAGCACCAAATGGGACAGTTCAAACTCCTGTAAGTTATTGACATCATTTAGCCGCTCTATTGCTTGGTAGAACAAAAGAATAATTTCACCTGATACTTTTCAGAAGTTTATTCTTAGAGTCCTATATTTTGGTTCTGGAAGCATTGCTGTCAAACTTGTTACTTAACGATTATCACTATTCTATTATTATGCCGCATAGGCATTCATATTTTAAAATTTCCCGTTCTGTTTCATCATTTTAGACACCTGGTGCTGGAGGGTCAGAGACAGATAAGTCAAACAAAAATAAGCGGAAGACTCCCCTGAAGAGATCCAAAGGAAGCTTAGGTAGTCTGGATGTAGTTACAGTAAAAGATAAAACGCCACCTGCAAAACCTTTAGTGTCATCCTCCAATGAAGGTTCTTCACAAAGGTAATTCTTTTTATTCCGTTCATGTGTTTCTAATGGATAGGTGATGAGTCCTCACTAATGTGATCTGCAGCGAGAGTGGAAGTGGAAGTTATTCTGGAGGAAGCAGTACAAATTCTAAAAGTGTATGTCATTTCATCATATTTACCTTTTTATGCTTATCTTCATTAAGCTCATTAGTAATCTGGTACAGATTCCAAAACAGCCTACTTTTTTTTCACTGTTCTCCTTGTTTGGCATGAGAAACCACCAAACTTTCCGATCTTCGACTATTGCCAGATGACACCTACACCGCCGATCCGGTACATATAGAGGTGCTATTTGGTAGCGTTGCACACTCATTCTATATAGCGAAGTGGGAAACTGACCGAATCAATTGGATTATGCTTCTGGTCGGGCTGCAGGCCTTTTGCTAAATCCAGGAACGTGAATCCTGGTTAAGAGGATACTGACCAATGATTATCCAGCTCTATTTTTTGTGACAATCCTGAAGAATTGATTGGTAGCCCTTCTATTGAATTCTTGATTGTTACCCATGCCCAGCACCTCTTAACAGATGTTAATATATTCGACTCCATGTTAATATTGATTGTTGGTCACCCTCCTTATGCTGCATGCATCTTTGGTAGTTGTATAAAATTTATCATGGCCAATGTTGTTCATGTCTTTTGAAACATGTGGTTATCCTGCTAGTCGATGGACAAACTAGATGCTTTCTTGTCCTGTATGGTCGATATTACCGTCATCATGCTTACCTAAGACCGACATAAACGAATAATTTGCCTGCAGGGTTCACACACAAAGGATGGTTCTGAGCAGGGCCCAACTAATGGTAGGTCCTCAAATCTCTAATGTAATATTTAAAGGTACTCGGTGACTTGTTGGGAAGTGGGGAGAAAAGGATTTAGGAAGTACTATGATTCTTGTTTTGAAATGCATATACATTAGTTGCCAAGCTTTCCTTGTTAGGAAACAACTACAATCTGATTGTTTCTTTTGGCCAGATGCTAGCAATAAAGGAGTCACTGCTCAGGGCACGGCAGTTGAGCCCACACAAGTATCTTCTGGGCCAGTTGTGCTTAACCCTATGATGCCATATTGGCCTGTTCCCCCTCCCATGCCTGGCCAAGCAACTGGTGTAAACATGGGAATGGATTACTGGGGTGCTCCTACTTCTGTACCTATGCATGGCAAAGCTGTCGCTGCACCGACATCAGCTCCTTCATCAAATTCTCGTGATATCGTTCTCAGTGATCCGGTCATACAGGTCTGTTATTATTTAGGCTTTAGTTCTCATGGTTATTTTATCTCAGGGCCCTGCCGTGCACTTCTTTTTTCTTAGGTATGCTTTTTTTTGTTAATGTAGGATGAACGAGAAGTGAAGAAACAAAAACGGAAGCAATCAAACAGGGAATCAGCTCGTCGCTCTAGATTGCGCAAGCAGGTCTGTAGTTTTTGCATAATTCAGATGAACGGTTCAGTATTATTTGTTGGCACGTGCAAGCAGGTCTGGATAGTTTGGACTGTTGATAGCTTATCTAGGAGAGACCAAGTTGTTGGAGAAAAGAACCAGTTGGTGATGGTTCTCTAGTTGCAGACTGCAATAAGATGAGGAGATAGCTCAGGATTGACTTCAGATAGGCTGCATAAGATTGTATTTGGCATTGCGGTAGATTATGACAATCCCGTTTGCATAGCCTGCGTTTGCCTATTTTACCATTTTGCTAACCAAGTCTTTCCTGCTCTCATGGATTTTTTTCACAATGGATTTTTTAATAAGTTCAGTGCAGTATAGTTCATCAACTGCAAATGACCACTATTAGATCTGGTGTCTAGTTATTGTAGCGTACCTGGCCAGTATAAAGTTTTAAACTAGTGAAGTGTACCTAAATCTAGCCTAAACAGCAGTGAGCTGGGGATGTTGTTTGGACTTATTATTGACTCCATGGAAATAATTTCTAATTATGCACGATCATTTTCGGCATACATGTGTGCCTGCAAACTTTGCCATCAGTCTGGCGATGGTGTTTTCTGTACTATCTTCAATGGATGGCATAAACTGATTTTTTTGAAGAACAAATATGTGCAAACATTGTCTGAAAAAAGTGTGTTTGTCAGAAGCAGGATCATAGAGACAATATGGATTACCGCATTTGAATAACTGATAAAAACTGGTACCTACATTTTCTTAGGGTTAAAAGCGATTTACTTGAGACACATCTTCAACTTTTCACCACACATTCGTTCCTGAAGTTATGCGTGTAGATGAAAACATGATAAAAATCCTGCTGATAAAAAAATTAGGTCGACTATGTATTTTTTTGGTTATTCCCTAGCTCTAATACCTGCATGATTGGTTCATAGTTGGTTGTTTTGGCTTACTGCAAACTTTTGCTTTGCTAGCATACCAAGTTACCAACCATATCTACTTTTCCTGCTAAGGATATCCGAAACTGCTGTACACAAAATGATGCCATGGCTGGGTGTACACTGGCACAAATTAAATATGCAATGTCATGCTATTTCTGTGGAAACTGGTATATTTGGATTACAATAATTTACGAACACATTAATAGAAAAACCATGGGAATATTGGTGTAATCATGCACACGGGAAAAACTTCAAAAATATAGACACGAAGAATGCAGGAATTGTAGACATAAAATAGAGAGAAAACATGAGGTAAGATATAATGTTAATCTTCCTCCAATTTATGAGGCCATTTCTCAGGGGAATCCTGATGAGCTAGCTATTTGTTTGTTCCAGACTGCACCATGGGAAGTTTCCTATAGGGATTCGATCCTCCAATATTTGTACATTTTTCCTTTATGCCAAAGGACGCCTTAATGCAAATTTACTATTTACTTCTGTTGTATTTATTTTTTTGAACCAGAATGTATTATATATGTTGCGTTATAAATGGTGTTATACTGCACAGGCTGAATGGGAGGAAGTAGCCAGTCGAGCTGATTTGCTGAAGCAGGAGAACAGTTCACTTAAGGAAGAATTGAAACAACTTCAGGAGAAGTGTGATAACTTGACCTCAGAAAATACATCTTTACATGTAAGTTTTTCGTTATGTTTTTATTGTGTAGATCCTCAAAGCTGGTAGTTAATATATATGTGAGACGTTCCTAACGATTGCAGGAAAAGCTTAAAGCGCTTGATAGTGAGAAACCAAATGGAAACTTGTGAAGCAGGGCCTCGCTTTCTGACTGCTGATGTAAGGCAGGCATAAAACTACTTTGTACTAGCTGCCACTGCCATTAGAGAGCATGGAACCTAATATTTCTTGCACCTTTTCAGATAAATTGGAGGTGACATGATAGGCCGGAGATAATTAGGAGGTGTTCATGTGTGCAATTAGATTTTTGGCTGAGATGGTAGGATTGTATCATAGGATTCAACATGATGGCTACAGATTCTTCTTCTTCCAGTCGTGGCAGCTGCGGTGCTCTATGGTGTGTTTTTTTTCCTGCTTTTGTGTGAGATGCTACCTTAGCAGTATGCAAAGATCCCCAAGTTATATTTGAGACTTTGCGGGATTAGCTTATAAGATGCTTGTTGTAGAGCTGCTGGTTGACCTGAACTGATGCTTTGCTATAGCGATGATTTATAACATTCAGAGTTACTTACCAATGTGTATACTGCACTGAGTGATAAGTGGTATTGAAGGAATTATGCACTCCTGCTTGCATCATACTCTCTCTGTTCCAAAATAAGTGGTGGTTTATTCAAATTTGAACTAAAACCACGACACTTATTTTGGAATGGAGGGAGTACCACTGAAAGATGGTGTTACAGGAATTCTGCTTGTACCATTAATGTTGTTTCTGAAAATGTCAGTAGTTTCAGCTACATGATTCCCATCTATAGTTTGCAAATCTATGTCAAATACTATTAGTGCATGTCGGTAGTTTCAGACACACAACTCTTCAATTTTATGTGAAACATTAGCGGTCATTTTTGTACCGATCTTGAATCAATTGTGAGATATATGAACCGTAGCTATAGCCCAATCACTTTAGCCGATCCACACTTATTCTTTCTGGCCGATCCACACTTAATCTTTCTGTGTTTTTTTGGTCTACAAACAACATTCTCTTCTTTTTACCCGTCTGTTTAGTAGAGTCTATCTCCGGTTGAAACAAAAGGGCATCCATGATCCATCATCCTGTTCAAACATGAAAGGAAAAAGGTTGCGGTGGCCGCCTTTTGATCTCTTTTGTCACCAGTCCGGCGCTTTTGTCAATCACGTGGGGGGATGGCCATGGCACGCTTTTGATCCCTTTTCCATGCTGTTGTGTGAGCTGGTGGAGCATTTCGATGTCGTGTGTATGCGGTGACCAAACGGAATGAGGTCATCGTGGCCAACACCACAGCATACACATACATATATGGGGCAGCCGGGGGAGAGACTCCTCAAAAGAAAGAGGAGAGGTGGTCCTGCTTGCTCAACTCATCACTTGTGACCGTTTTTTTCCCAACAAAAGAAGAGATAAAGTGGGCGGTCTTTTT